>NC_051159.1:9128621-9364411 GCF_013339745.2 Dermacentor silvarum
GACGAACGGGGGAGCAGTGGCACGAGCACATTCCCGCGGTTGCGCCGGGGGGCGCCAACGGCTCGAGCCAGCTGTGGAAGAAGATGACGACGACGAACGGGGGAGCAGTGACAGGAGCGCATTCCCGCGGTTACGCCGAGGGGCGCCAACGGCTCGAGCCAGCTGTGGAAGAAGACGACGACGACGAACGGGGGAGCAGTGAACCGAGCGCATTCCCGCGGTTGCGCCGAGGGACGCCAACGGCTCGAGCCAGCTGTGGAAGAAGACGACGACGACGAACGGGGGAGCAGTGGCACGAGCGCATTCCCGCGGTTGCGCCGAGGGGCTCCAACGGCTCGAGCCAGCTGTGGAAGAAGACGACGACGACGAACGGCGCGGTTGCGCCCAGGGGCGCCAACGGCTCGAGCCAGCTGTGGTAGAAGACGACGACGACGAACGGGGGAGCAGTGGCACGAGCGCATTCCCGCGGTTGCGCCGAGGGGCGCCAACGGCTCGAGCCAGCTGTGCAAGAATACGACGACAACGAACGGGGGAGCAGTGGCACGAGCGCATTCCCGCGGTTGCGCCGAGGGGCGCCAACGGCTCGAGCCAGCTGTGGAAGAAGACGATGACGACGAACGGGGGAGCAGTGGCACGAGCGCATTCCCGCGGTTGCACCGAGGGGCGCCAACGGCTCGAGCCAGCTGTGGAAGAAGACGACGACGACGAACGGGGGGGAGCAGTGGCACGAGCGCATTCCCGCGGTTGCGCCGAGGGGCGCCAACGGCTCGAGCCAGGTGTGGAAGAAGACGATGACGACGAACGGGGGGAGCAGTGGCACGAGCGCATTCCCGCGGTTGCGCCGAGGGGCGCCAACGGCTCGAGCCAGCTGTGGAAGAAGACGACGACGACGAACGGGGGAGCAGTGGCACGAGCGCATTCCCGCGGTTGCACCGAGGGGCGCCAATGGCTCGAGCCAGCTGTGGAAAAAGACGACGACGACGAACGGGGGAGCAGTGACCCGAGCGCATTCCCGCGGTTGCGCCGAGGGGCGCCAACGGCTCGAGCCAGCTGTGGAAGAAGACGACGACGACGAACGGGGGGAGCAGTGGCACGAGCGCATTCCCGCGGTTGCACCGAGGGGCGCCAACGGCTCGAGCCAGCTGTGCAAGAATACGACGACAACGAACGGGGAGCAGTGGCACGAGCGCATTCCCGCGGTTGCGCCGAGGGGCGCCAACGGCTCGAGCCAGCTGTGGAAGAAGACGACGACGACGAACGGGGGAGCAGTGGCACGAGCGCATTCCCGCGGTTGCACCGAGGGGCGCCAACGGCTCGAGCCAGCTGTGGAAGAAGACGACGACGACGAACGGGGGAGCAGTGGCACGAGCGCATTCCCGCAGTTGCGCCGAGGGGCGCCATCGGCTCGAGCCAGGTGTGGAAGAAGACGATGACGACGAACGGGGGGAGCAGTGGCACGAGCGCATTCCCGCGGTTGCGCCGAGGGGCGCCAACGGCTCGAGCCAGCTGTGGAAGAAGACGACGACGACGAACGGGGGAGCAGTGACCCGAGCGCATTCCCGCGGTTGCGCCGAGGGGCGCCAACGGCTCGAGCCAGCTGTGGAAGAAGACGACGACGACGAACGGGGGAGCAGTGGCACGAGCACATACCCGCGGTTGCGCCGAGGGGCGCCAACGGCTCGAGCCAGCTGTGCAAGAACACGACGAACAGGGGAGCAGTGGCACGAGCACATTCCCGCGGTTACGCCGAGGGGCGCCAACGGCTCGAGCCAGCTGTGGAAGAAGACGACGACGACGAACGGGGGAGCAGTGACCCGAGCGCATTCCCGCGGTTGCGCCGAGGGACGCCAACGGCTCGAGCCAGCTGTGGAAGAAGACGACGACGACGAACGGGGGAGCAGTGGCACGAGCGCATTCCCGCGGTTGCGCCGAGGGGCGCCAACGGCTCGAGCCAGCTGTGGAAGAAGACGACGACGACGAACGGGGGGGGGAGCAGTGGCACGAGCGCATTCCCGCGGTTGCGCCGAGGGGCGCCAACGGCTCGAGCCAGGTGTGGAAGAAGACGATGACGACGAACGGGGGGAGCAGTGGCACGAGCGCATTCCCGCGGTTGCGCCGAGGGGCGCCAACGGCTCGAGCCAGCTGTGGAAGAAGACGACGACGACGAACGGGGGGGAGCAGTGGCACGAGCGCATTTCCGCGGTTGCGCCGAGGGGCGCCAACGGCTCGAGCCAGGTGTGGAAGAAGACGATGACGACGAACGGGGGGAGCAGTGGCACGAGCGCATTCCCGCGGTTGCGCCGAGGGGCGCCAACGGCTCGAGCCAGCTGTGGAAGAAGACGACGACGACGAACGGGGGGAGCAGTGGCACGAGCGCATTCCCGCGGTTGCGCCGAGGGGCGCCAACGGCTCGAGCCAGCTGTGGAAGAAGACGACGACGACGAACGGGGGGGGGGAGCAGTGGCACGAGCGCATTCCCGCGGTTGCGCCGAGGGGCGCCAACGGCTCGAGCCAGGTGTGGAAGAAGACGATGACGACGAACGGGGGGAGCAGTGGCACGAGCGCATTCCCGCGGTTGCGCCGAGGGGCGCCAACGGCTCGAGCCAGCTGTGGAAGAAGACGACGACGACGAACGGGGGGAGCAGTGGCACGAGCGCATTCCCGCGGTTGCGCCGAGGGGCGCCAACGGCTCGAGCCAGCTGTGCAAGAATACGACGACAACGAACGGGGGAGCAGTGGCACGAGCGCATTCCCGCGGTTGCGCCGAGGGGCGCCAACGGCTCGAGCCAGCTGTGGAAGAAGACGATGACGACGAACGGGGGAGCAGTGGCACGAGCGCATTCCCGCGGTTGCACCGAGGGCGAAAACGGCTCGAGCCAGCTGTGGAAGAAGACGACGACGACGAACGGGGGGGAGCAGTGGCACGAGCGCATTCCCGCGGTTGCGCCGAGGGGCGCCAACGGCTCGAGCCAGGTGTGGAAGAAGACGATGACGACGAACGGGGGGAGCAGTGGCACGAGCGCATTCCCGCGGTTGCGCCGAGGGGCGCCAACGGCTCGAGCCAGCTGTGGAAGAAGACGACGACGACGAACGGGGGAACAGTGGCACGAGCGCATTCCCGCGGTTGCACCGAGGGGCGCCAATGGCTCGAGCCAGCTGTGGAAAAAGACGACGACGACGAACGGGGGAGCAGTGACCCGAGCGCATTCCCGCGGTTGCGCCGAGGGGCGCCAACGGCTCGAGCCAGCTGTGGAAGAAGACGACGACGACGAACGGGGGAGCAGTGGCACGAGCGCATTCCCGCGGTTGCACCGAGGTGCGCCAACGGCTCGAGCCAGCTGTGCAAGAATACGACGACAACGAACGGGGAGCACTGGCACGAGCGCATTCCCGCGGTTGCGCCGAGGGGCGCCAACGGCTCGAGCCAGCTGTGGAAGAAGACGACGACGACGAACGGGGGAGCAGTGGCACGAGCGCATTCCCGCGGTTGCACCGAGGGGCGCCAACGGCTCGAGCCAGCTGTGGAAGAAGACGACGACGACGAACGGGGGAGCAGTGGCACGAGCGCATTCCCGCAGTTGCGCCGAGGGGCGCCAACGGCTCGAGCCAGCTGTGGAAGAAGACGACGACGACGAACGGGGGAGCAGTGGCACGAGCGCATTCCCGCGGTTGCGCCGAGGGGCGCCAACGGCTCGAGCCAGCTGTGCAAGAATACGACGACAACGAACGGGGAGCAGTGGCACGAGCGCATTCCCGCGGTTGCGCCGAGGGGCGCCAACGGCTCGAGCCAGCTGTGGAAGAAGACGACGACGACGAACGGGGGAGCAGTGGCACGAGCGCATTCCCGCGGTTGCACCGAGGGGCGCCAACGGCTCGAGCCAGCTGTGGAAGAAGACGACGACGACGAACGGGGGAGCAGTGGCACGAGCGCATTCCCGCAGTTGCACCGAGGGGCGCCAACGGCTCGAGCCAGCTGTGCAAGAAGACGACGACGACGAACGGGGGGGAGCAGTGGCACGAGCACATTCCCGCGGTTGCGCCGAGGGGCGCCAACGGCTCGAGCCAGCTGTGCAAGAATACGACGACAACGAACGGGGGAGCAGTGGCACGAGCGCAATCCCGCGGTTGCACCGAGGGGCGCCAACGGCTCGAGCCAGCTGTGGAAGAAGACGACGACGACGAACGGGGGAGCAGTGGCACGAGCGCATTCCCGCGGTTGCACCGAGGGGCGCCAACGGCTCGAGCCAGCTGTGCAAGAAGACGACGACGACGAACGGGGGGGAGCAGTGACACGAGCACATTCCCGCGGTTGCGCCGAGGGGCGCCAACGGCTCGAGCCAGCTGTGCAAGAAGACGACGACGACGAACGGGGGGGAGCAGTGGCACGAGCACATTCCCGCGGTTGCGCCGAGGGGCGCCAACGGCTCGAGCCAGCTGTGCAAGAATACGACGACAACGAACGGGGGAGCAGTGGCACGAGCGCATTCCCGCGGTTGCACCGAGGGGCGCCAACGGCTCGAGCCAGCTGTGGAAGAAGACGACGACGACGAACGGGGGAGCAGTGGCACGAGCGCATTCCCGCGGTTGCACCGAGGGGCGCCAACGGCTCGAGCCAGCTGTGCAAGAAGACGACGACGACGAACGGGGGGGAGCAGTGGCACGAGCACATTCCCGCGGTTGCGCCGAGGGGCGCCAACGGCTCGAGCCAGCTGTGGAAGAAGACGACGATGCTCGAGCCCTTGCTGATGATGATAGTTTTTGGCGTACAGGCGACAGACGTACGAATCAGCTAGCCATACACAGCTTCGCTGTAATACTCTAACACGCGTACGCGACAAACGGCCTCAGGGTTAGTACCTCGTTTCCGAAATCACTACAATTTACAGGCAATTAATTTCAACTTACCATCCATTTTGAATTAATTTCCAGAAATAATGACTGCTACACACCGACAGTTTTGCCGACAGTTTGTATCCTTGTCGAGAACAATAGCTTTCACGATGCAATTATTGGAAGGACACATTATGGCTTATTTACGTACTGTTTTTACCTTATTTGCCTAAGTAGGTATTAGTCTCTCTTGTCAACTATTGCGCGATATCTCTCTTGAATTTTCAATCTTGTATTCCTGATACATTTACCTGATTATTTTCAGTTACAGAGGCTTTTGAGCATATATAGGGCGTATTATATAACGATCAGTTTATTCATACTGTGTAATTTGGTGTGCTTCCTATTGTAAATCGGTTATCGTAGTAAGTACTAATAATTAATGTAATCACGAGATGTTTGCTTTCATTTTCTCGGCTGTATAATTGGACAATCAAGGTCGCATGCTGTCAATGTAAGGGTCTGAGGGATCTAGTCAAGCGGCCTCAAACACCTTATAGCCCCTACGCATCTAGATTTCCTGGATATATTCATAACTAGATGAAAAAGAAAATTGATATATATATATATGCAACAGAGCTGTGCGTGTCATTTGTTTTTTTTTCTTGTTTTCCCACCTGACTGGAGTTTATGAAGTATACGAAATTTATTTATAAAGAAATAACAGACATCGACACAAAAACAGTTTGTGGAAGTCCCATTCGTGTTATTGTTTCTTTTGTCCCCACTGTGCTTTCCACAAAATCCCAAGCAAAACAGAACATTTTGCAACGCTTTATCTTACATAAAAATGAATTCTTTGTTTGGCCATTCGGCAAACTAGAGCGCCGTCGGCGGAATACGCACTCAAACCGTAGCAGTAAAAATTGCTTCCTCTGTTCTCGTGCATTTTCCAAGATAAAACGGGTGCTCGGGGCTTTCGGTGCCTATTGTGCGCCGAAATGTAAACCGTATACTGATAGCTTGCTTCGGGCGAAATAAGGACGGACTCTATTTCCGTGGCGCGCTCTGAGGAAGACAGATAGCTCGTCGCCACGCAGAATCTTTACAGATAACGGCCGCTGGCGCGCGTTCGTCGCAAATGAATCTTCATCAGAGACGGCGTTTGTGACGGACGCTCATCCGGCGTATGGGGTCGGAACAATCACTTGGGGAATAAGAAATAAAGCTAAAAAAATTCTGCGAGGGGGTGGGGGTAGGGGACGTTTGGATCCGGAAACGCTGCTGCATCGGCGACCGGCTATAACGTCAAGCATTGTGGGGAGACCGAAATGAAAGCATTATTGCGGATGTCTTCCTCCGAGATGGATATAAATTGCCCAGAAGGATCTCCCGAAGTAATTTCCATATCGCCAGTTCCATTCTGTTTGCCTTTCGGAAGCAAGCCGCACAAAATTGTGCGGCGCCGTAATTACCACTTCTTGCAGGCCGTATATCCTTGTCATTGTGAAGTATGGAGTTAGTATTGGTAGAGTTTTCAAGTTGGAAAGTAGGCACGGCTTCAAGCAACCACATCTAGTATCCCTATCCTCGGCGTGTTAATGAGTGCGTGTGCCCGTACGCTTTCCCATGTTAGCCTTGCCAAAAGCATTTGGTGATGCTGTTTTTGTTGTTGTTGCTGTTGCCGGTCAAAGCTTTCCTAAATAATAGATAAATAATTAATCGCTCAAATGGTCCGCGCTTAGCAGACAAAAGGGAAGACTGTAGACTTCTTTCGAAAGTGGATGAAATGGTGTCCGGAAATGTGTCAAAGCAACATGCATTAGGAAAGACGTCGCAATTTACATCGCAAACGTTCAAAGGCACAATAATTGTGGCCCCAAATTTAGTAGTAGTGTTCTGGTTTTTTCACTTCTTCATTAGCAGTCATTCGTCTTCGTTAACAATGGGTCAATGAGTGAAACCAACTGCGAGCTGTTGGTTGTGAAACACGTTTGCGCTCCGTATAAGCCTTCGGTTAGAATAGCTGCTGGTTAACGGATTTGGTGTGTATGCCCGAAATAAGAGTATTGTCAAAACGCAAATGATCGTGCAACGTACGATGCTGCAATTTACAATGCCAAAAGACACGAAGGCAGCAGCATGGGTAGCTGATTTCAAGTTGACATTAAGAATAAGAAGTGAAGTAGTACAGGTAATGTAATTTTAAAATAGATAACGAGAGTTTATCGTGACAGAGTGGATGCCAAGGTAAACCCAGTCGAGGAGGGCAGGAAAATAGGTGGCATCGTGAGATTTGCAGGCACGTCATGCAGTCGGCTGACGCAAGATACGTGTGTCTGGCGATCGCTAGGAGAGTTATTCGTCCTGCAGTGGCTATAAATAACATGTTTATGATGATGACGAGCACAACTCAAAACGGCGGGTGGGTTGTCCTCTCTTTGGTTGATGTAGCTCACATTTGCCTTCGTTGCAATGCAGACGTACATGTTGTAGCTATGCATATTTAAAGGCCTTTCTAGAATTGTTATTAACATCAAAGCAGTAGACTTGTGTAACTCGCCTTCCTATTTGTCTTAACCGCGCGGTTGTATACATAGTATACCAGCATGGTAAAAAGTTAGGCTAGATTGAAAGGATTCATATTTGAAATCAGGCGCGAAAAACGACGCAAGCATGAAGAAACACGACTTGTGCGCGCATGCCATAGTGTGACATTTATGGAAAACATTAGCAAAAATGCTCACGTCACAAGCAGACAGTTGGAAGCTCTTGAATTAGATCTTTAAGAGAAGGCTCTAGAACTTTCTCTTTCGAAGTTCTCCGCTAAAGTTAATACCTGCGAAGTTAGTTAATTAGTACTAAATAATCATACAATTAGGCAGAATAAAAAATAATCTGATTTGCTCAATACAATGAACAACCACATCCATTTGGTGGCGTGCTATTAAAGTGCTTCGGCATATTTTTAAACATTTTCTAAAAAAGAGAGAAAATAAAAGAGAAACGAGCCTAATCCTTGACTTAGGTGTGTGCTAGGGGCACTCGCACCTCGGCGCTGCTGTACCCTGGTGTATTCTTTGGGTTCACATTGGGTCATTAAAGTGAAGTACGACACAGAGATAATGCTGGTGAATTCCTAATGTAAACGATGTAAACTACACTACACTACACTAGGCCCGGCATCCTCGTCGTCGTAAACTCGACGGCACACAATACTTGGCCCGGCGTCCTCATCGTCTACTTCCATGGCGAACGGAACGGGCGGGAAACCGCGAACTCGGAGAAGCGAGCGAACGGAACGGGCGGGAAACCGCCACGCACATGGAGCCAAACCATGGCTTATGGCGGTGGGTATCTAAAGTGTACGATTGGGTGCTTTCGTGTACGGCAATTAGACTTTCCTTAATTGCGTCTAATTATTACACAGACCTAATTAGCCCTTTGCTGTGTTAAACCTGTGCTCTGAAGTCATATCTATCATAAGCCATAAGTAGAACCAACGATAGCTACCTGTTTTTATTTTTCTATGATTTATTTTTCATTTCGTCCCACCTGTGTGACAAACCAGAAGTCGGACCATAACCGGAAGTTGCTGCCCGAGAAACCAAGAGTGTCACTCGGTGTTCGTGCCATTAAAAAAAAAAAAAAAAAGAACGACAGAACGCCGACCAAAGGGGTTGACGTTTCGGCTTCGGAGTTAACAAGGTTTCTGTGCGGAAGCCAGACCGTCATCCCCTTCGACAACAATATTTTCGTAGGCATTCTGTACCTCTTGTTCCTTTTTTACTGTTTCTAATATGAAGCCATTGCTTGACCAGAAGAGATGTTGTCCGCTTATTGATTTAAAGCTTCATAATTCGGGACTGCGAAGGATTAGGCGTCAGGATGAACCTCTTAGCAACATGTGGTTGGCAGATGATGTTGCCCTACTCAGAAACGCTTAAAATAAATAACACTGAATGCCTTCACCAAAAATAAATACGGGTAGGCTCAGTGAATAATATAACGTTCAACAGCCTCCCAATGACTCTCTTAAAGCTGTTCGAGAGTGTACATATTTATCTAGGCCAAGCAGCCGCATGGGACCACTGAACGGCGGCGAGTAGGTTAATAAAGCAGCTTTAGATGAAGCTGCATCATACCCTGAGCACCAGGCACAAAAAGCGTAGGAAAACGACTTCTGAAATGATCTCCACTGGTTTAGCGCAAATGCTTTCCCCACATGCCCTAAGCAAATATTATGTCATTACAGTAGCTCTTTTTTTCCCCACCTCGTTAACTCTGTATCCGCGCACATCGCGCTATCGCCGCTGTAGGGCAGGCAGTCAGGCTTTGCTCAGGTTAACCACCTTGGTTAAGCTCCTCGTCATTTCCTAGTTAGCCGCAGGCACTCCTCCGTGACGCTTCATGTTCGGTCAGGCCCACTTTCGCTATGTATGTATTTACGAGGGTTGCCCGGCCGCGCAACTAGAAGCCATCTAGGGCCAAGGCCTGCGTATTCAGAGAAGCGCCCCTGGGTTCTTTTTTGTTTTTACGCCAGACTGGCAGCGGCTGCCGACGCCTGCGCCGTCGCTGCAGTTGGGAAATGATTCACAGAAAGGCGCGACGGCGCGTGTTACGCCGGCACAGATGAAAACGGTGCGCGTTCATATTTCACGCGCTCATTAGGGTAGAGTGCACCAGACGATCAGACATACAAAGCACGAGCTTTTCTCTCTCGCTCTCTTTCAAAGCGCTCTCCATCTCGTGTTCCGCTTCAACCCTCGTAGCCACCTTGACTATGCCAACACGTGGTGTCGTCTTTGCGTTCGCAAGCACCGCTACACGATTGGCGCGACTCTATATGTCTTCGCTCTGTTAGTCGATATTTCAGCCATCGTGTCTGGCGCATGCCAAGTTGCGCAGAAAGATGTAGCGATAGAAAGGATGTAATTATTATTATTATTATTATTATTATTTGATTTGTACACATATACACACAAGGACACAAATGGATTAAGGAGGGAGCAAGCTGACAACTGCCACCGAGAGGGGCACAACGCCTGCCTACTCCTATAGGAGGAGGGAATAGAGGAAATGAAAATATGAGAAAAGAAAAGAGGAAATAAAGAAATGACGGAGACACGGACAGAACAAATAAAAAAAATAAAAACAAAACAAAATACAAATAATGTTTATAAACGGGAGGCCAAGTCAGTGTCCTTCAGAAAACTTAGCAAGGCTCGATGGGCCTGGTCACGTCTTGCAGCGCTCCCCTTTGGAAAAAGGCAATCGTCAAGGGTCGCACATTGCAGCCCCATAAGGTTATACTCCTTAATTAGTAATGCGCGCTGCGCAACGAATGCGGGACACTCTAAAACTAGATGTTCAAGTGTCTCACAGGAGCCACAAAACGTACACGACGGGCTGTCCACACGTCCTTGTCGGTATAGGCGTTCGCGCACCAACACAGACCCAACCCTTAACTTGTATAACAGTGCTCTAGCACGACGGGGCAAGCCTCGACCACGAACGCGGGGAGGGAACGATCCGTCTGCAACACGCCGGTCTGGGTGCTGCTTTAGGAGGTGTCGGCGTATAAGGAGACGGGCATTTTCAAACGTGCACGAAATGTCAGGGCAGTCACATTCATGGTGGGCACAGCTTGAAGCGAGGCGATCAGCCTCTTCATTTCCAGCGATGCCCACGTGCGAGGGTACCCACTGGGCAATGAGGGACACTCCACAGGAAGTAATTTTGCCCGAAGTTTCTTGGATACTGCACAACAACGGGCTATCGGCATCTTGTCTAAGTCTGCTGAGGGCAGCACGGGAGTCTGTAAGAATGACGACCTTCAAGGCGTTTAATTCTTCGTGTACGTATTTCAGAGCAACATCAATCGCTGCTAGTTCTGCAGTTGTTGATGAGGTTGGATGTAGTATTCTGAATACCCGTCTGATGCCAGTCGAAGGGCAGAAGAAAGCTGCAGAAGCGCCTTGCGCGTCGCTGTGTACAGATGCGTCCGTGAATATTTCAATATAACCTTCAAATTTTTCAAATAGGTGGGACTGGGCCAATTGAAATAGTGCCGGAACAGGCTGACTAGATTTTTTTTGTATTTCAGGAATTGTCAGATAAATGGGGAAGGAGCATTTGTTGAGCTTCTTCGGAGTAGTGAAAGAAGTAGTGTCTCGTGAACTGTGAGTAATGTCCACAAACAATGCCGCCATTTTCCCCATCCGAGAGAAAGGGCGCTGAAGCAGCCGATTAATCAGTGCTTGGCCGTCTGATGCTCGGTGCAAACGTTCGATATGGTGTAGCGCTCTCTGGTCTGCTTGCAAGCTCAGGGGCAACTGGTGCGCTTCCGTGAGTAGCGGAACAGATTGTGCCTCACGAGGTAAGCCAAGCATGACTCGGAGGGCAACACGATGGTCCCGTTCCAACTCAGACATCACATTTGGTGGCACGTTCAAGACTGGCAAGACATACATCACGCCAGAGAGGACAGACGATTGGTATACCTGAAGTGCTGTCGTCTGGTCGCAGCCAGCGCCCCTAGCAGTCAAGGCGGCCACATACTTGAGCAGCGACCGCGATTTGCACCGCACAGAGGTAATGCAGATGCTTCGAATGATGCAGCGTTAGTTTTTATCGTGTTCATCGGATTGTTTGTTTTTTATAATGTCAGAAATATGAGAGCATTACGCCAAATCGAAGGCATAGCTATGAAAGACCGCGGCGAAATGGCTCATGAAAAAATAACAATGGTAAGTGTAAGAGTTGGGGAATTGAATAGTGTAATCAGTTCTGGTGTAACCTTACGCTCAGTCGTGAAAATGTTTTCTACGAGGGAAATGTGAGACGGCTTGTAATCGCTAACCGCAGCGCTAGCGTACGCTAGCCCTGCGGTTAGAGCAGGTAATACAGTTTTGTGGGTACTGAAAAACATCAGCATTCGAAACCTATAGGAAAGCTACATGCAGTAATGACTATCAACGCTCACACCATCTCGTTAGTGTGCCATAGTTTTGGCTGGTAACATCTTAAGAGATCGCCGAGAATGGAGCAGTGTTGTCTTTGCGGAACCAGGTTACACTTTGATGTGCTATTTGGGTCGATTATGTGGACCTGCAAACCCATATAAAAATATAACACCGCGTGCAGGGCACATGTTTCTGTGGTCAAATGAACCTCGACATATCTGAAGCTTATGGCGGTGTTGAACATATAAGTGTATTAACTCGTTTGAGAAGGCTCGGCTTATCAATGTATATTGTAGGTCGGTTATGCGAAGCTATAAGAGGGTTCCAAACTTGCTGTTCTTTAAGGGGTCCATCACCAGGTCTGCCCAATTGGAACAGACAAGCGCAGTGCAAACAATGCGCGCTAACGATCGTGCCTGCAAATTATTAACACGTCTACGCGACGCGAACATAGTTGAAATTTGACACAAAAATTGGAGGTCACTTAAGCTTTGCCTTTAAGAGTGGAACGCGATAGCGTTATCGGGCCGCATTTTTCTTTGAGTGCTCTTCACTGCAACACAGAACGTGGGAAAGCCAGCTTACAAAATCCAAGCTTACACCAGTCTCCTTAAAGTCGGCTTCACTTTTAAACAGAAATGCATTGCTGGAAAAACGTTTTTTCAGGGGCAATATATGTCATTTTATATTAAAATGTGAAGGCCCTAGAACTTTTTCTATTATTTTATTAATTGTTTGCTAGTGCCTCGACGCGCACGTGTGTCCAAAACGCATTAGGCAGGCGAAGTCCCAATTTGACCTGCCGAGGATGCGAGCGCCATCTGGATATTACTTTCCCAACTAACTTATCCGAGCGCGCCATTGTTGGTATGGTAGAAATGCTGGAAAAGGGGTTTTTGTTTGAGTTTCCTTGTACCAGAATTATCTTGTGTCGTACATGCAAATTACAATCCGACGCCACCAAGTCTGGAGGTTGTGGTTAAGTCGTCCTTTACCATTTTTCTGACGGATTTAACTGTGAGAAATTCAATTTTTGTTCCCCAGCACTTTGCGCGGCCTGCGCGCGAAGTGTTTGTGTGTGAACTACCGCAATGTGTGTGAAGTTGTGAACACCCCCCCCCCCCCCCCCCCCGACAGCGTGGGCAGTCAAGGTGGTTCGGGATGATTTTCTCCTTCACTAACACCTTGCGCCACGCGGAAGGCCTGCGCGGTCGGGGTGGTTGGGTATGATTTTCTCCGCCACGGACGTCGACATCCACATCGACGCCGTCGCCGACGCCAGATTTCCTGCGACACGGGGCTGTCGCGATAAAACGCGGGTTGGCCTTCTCCTCGCGGGCGCCGCGCTTCCAACCAGAGAGTCGACGTATATCGCGCTACTGCGCTTGCATACATGGTAGTGCTGTCACGTAAATCACAATGTCCCGTTGCTTTGAGAATTATTTAAGTCAACAGCAGTTAGTTGTTCGATTTGTTGCTTCACTAGACGAATTACAGTTTAGAGAAATAATAAAACCAAGACAGGGGAATGTCTGCGTGTTTTTGTTTTACATCCTACCGTAGCAAGAGCGATGTACTTCCGTTTCGTCTGCTTGTTCCCACGTCGTGCAGTCGCGCGCCCACAGAACGAAACTATGCAATTTTTTAGCGTGTTACAGCGCGCGATCATCCTCTGCGATCCGATTGCGTCTGCCTCGGTGTTCGCGTAGCATACCGCTAGTGAGGTGTTCTCAGACACAGTTAGGAAAGTTTAGTGACACAGTTAGCAAAGTGAGCGCACACAGTTAGACAAAATCAACAGATCGCGCGCGAGTGCTTCCCCGGAAGTTTTCCGCGCAGGAAAACCGCGAAAAAGCCAAGAAGGCGGCGTCCATGACGTATGCGTCACCTGATGCTCCAGCTCCGGTTTGCATTGCGGAATTTTGCTTGCGGAGGCTAGACTTGGGCAAGTGGGGAAAGTGTCTATGTTGAACGTGACGCTCGCCTCATGAAATCATGGGTTCGCGGCAATTCAAGTATCTCGACTAATAATGAACCAATTAAAAAAATTCTTCAGGTAGAACGCTCCCGAGATGGCACGTAACAACTTCCAGCGTATAACCAAAATTTGCGATGTGGCCGTGTAAGAGGCCCTTCATGGGACCATGCATTCTTTAATGAGGTTGTGAGAGCAAACATACCGAAAAATTGAGTATCTATTGTCACCGGCTGAGTATTAGTAGTTCTTTAACTGGTACTGGAAGCGCCGAAGAACAAACATTTTCCTTTGCGACTCCAATGAATTGCTGGCATTCCGGCGGCCGAATTGGACGTCATAGTCAACGAGTGATCGCGATGGTCGAGGTCTTTATTCTACTAAACACAGACTGTACCACTGCATTCAACATAAACTTGCCTACGTTAGTCAATATCTTTCTCAGCTATAAAGCTTGCCGACAAGATGTAAATAAATATGCAGGTGCTTTTTTGCCTAAATATTATATTGACTTTTTTGCATCATACCATGATGTTTCTTCCCATTATTGTGTTATCACTTGAGTTATGTGCCACTGATGGTTAGCTGGATTATACTTTCCCATGATCTATTTATATATTGCCCAACGTATCATTATTGCTTTACTCTGACTTCAGCCTTTAAAGTTTTTCGTTTAAGCCCGGGAAGAGAGAGTGAGAAAGAAGGGGAAGAAAGACAAGGAGGTTAGCCAGTGTAAATACCGGCTTGCGACCCTGTACTGGGGAAAGGGGTAAAGGGAATAAATGGTGATAGAAGAAAAAAAAAATTGAAAGAAAATTCGCGCAATAACGCGACCCTACGCGCTACAACGTTCAAAGCCGGTCGCACAATTCACCAGCCCTCAAGAACTTCAGCAGAGCCCTTAAGGCCCTGAGTGCCGAAGCCCGTCTAGACCAGTGTCCTAAAACTTTTTCCTCTGTGAGGGGGCGATTGTCCAGTTTTTCAAGCGCAGTCGCGAGCACTTTTCTTGCCACATTGTAGCGGGGACAGTCACAGAGGAGGTGCTTGATTGTCTCCCCGCAGCCACAGTTGTCGCTAGCAGGGCTGTCGGCCATTCCAATGCGGAAGGAATAGGCGTTCGTGAATGCCACGCCGAGCCACAGGCGGCACAGAAGTGTTGCTTCCGCTCGTGGTAACCCTGGTGGAAGACGGAGTTGCAGACGTGGATCCAATCTGTGGAGGCGTGCGTTGCTGAAATCATTGGTGTTCCACAGTGTCTGCGTAAGCTCGCGTGCGAGGTAACGAAGTTTTGTGGCGGCGTCTGTTCTCGACAGTGGTATCGATACGATAGGGGCACCATCGTGGGCCGATCGGGCAGCGTCATCCGAACTGTGATTTCCCGAAATTCCGCAGTGACCCGGTATCCACTGGTAGATGATGTTGTGCCCCTTGTCGGTTGCGTGATGGTGAAGTATCTGCGACTAATTGTGCGTTAGGTCCGTGGTTGAAAGGGGACAGCAGGCACTGGAGAGCTGCTTTCGAGACACAAAAGATGGACCATGACTGTGATGATTTGGGACCAATAAATTCCAGAGTAGCACGGATAGCTGCGAGTTCTGCAGCCGTCGATGATGTAATGTGAGATGTCTTGAATTGGATGGTGACAGATTTCACGGGAATTACCACTGCTCCCGCTGAACTTTTGGAGGAGACAGAACCATCCGTGTAAACGTGGGTGCGTTGTCTGTGCTTTTCATGCATGAATGAAAGCACGGTGTGTTTGAGGGCGAATGACCATCTCTACCACTGTGGTGCCTGCATCCAATCCAAGCCCTTCTTGTAATTCCCGGTATCAAAAAAAAAAAGAAAAAAAACGGAGATGACGTTATTCGCCCTCAAGCACGGGAAAGGTTAACGCATGGCCTATAGCGGTGATCACGATACGCTGAGCAAGCTTGCAATTATCTAAAGCTCTGCAAACCAATTATGAATGATTAAATATAACAATAAATTTTTACTGAGGTTTTGTTTCGCTGTTTTTTATACAAATATCACTTTTCACAGTCCGAAACGAAGATGAACAAGTTCTCAGATTCCTTGAAGGGGAATTGTGGCCGTGCATGACGGAGTTAATGTAAACAAAGTTTTCAATTCACGATGCATTCTTAAAACTGTGTGCTTAAAGACTGTATTAACGTAAGACGGCCGACAACGGCATGAGCTCCTCCTTTTCAGTCACTATTGTTTATTTATAGAAAATAAAGAAGAGATAGGTGGCACAGGGCAAGAAATCTAAATGTAGGAAAAGACTAAAAGACGTTGGAGTCGAGCACTTTAGAGAGTAAAAGGACCCTAAGGGACACACACAGCAAGCAAAAGTTCACAAAATATTCTGAAAACACATGCGTAAGTCAACAGTTTCACGGCTGGCGTATCTTCACACATCTACACGAAAAACACATCAAAACTCATAACAAAAACAGGTACGCTTGTCTTGGCGTTGACTGTGCAGTTTTCAACAATGCAACAGCACTAAATTTCCCAGCTGTCTATGCTTTCACTGCGTCAATACATCGTTAATACATTGTGAATACATCGTTTTCCATAATATAGTGCTATTACGTTACAATATTACATAATAGAGCGTCAATACATCGCTTTCATACCACCTTAAAACATACCAGAAGCGTAAGCAGCCAAATATCTGCACGGAACTTATGGTGCGTGGCTCTCTCAGCTGGTGCGTACGCATCGATTATACGGCTACAAAAGGACCGCACGCGCTGGTATGCTACGCAAGCTCTGCAGCCGCCGGTCGTCGATGCGGAATGTTTCACGTTCCATCTACCGAACGTGCGCCGCTTCTTAGATCTGTTTCATTTTCTCTTGCCCGAGCCTCTAAATTACTCTTCCTGTTTGGATAGAACGGGACCGACGCTCTCCGCTTGTGATTAGATTGCCATAGCTCACTGCTAATAATTTATTTCGCCTAGATGAATGGTTTCCCATATTTCTGTAGTTTAGGTTCACTTACTGATCAAACATTCATAGAGGTGTATGAATCCCCGTTTGGAAGATAGGAAGCGAGTTCTATTTCCAAGTTTGCTTTCTTTTTCCTGTGCACTTGCCTTGGTTTCACCGGCTTATATTGGCCTCAAAAAGGCTGCTTTGGTACCGCAAACGTGTGCTTTTCAAAGACCCAGAGCTTCTTCCTGGAGTAGGAAAACTTGGCGTCAAGGAAGACAAAGTATATTATCGGAATTCTTAGTCCGTAATTATAGAAAGTGATTTCCTGCACGTGGTTATGGTTTGGTAATTAATTCTGCTCTCACAAGATGCCTCCAAAAGGTAACAATGTATGCTGTTTACGAGAAATTGTTTAAATCAGCGTCGCTTTGCAATTACCACCGGAAATACATCTGCCAGTGCAATAAATGTCTTATTTGAAATGAGAGACAGGTGTCACTTAAACACCTGGGCCATTATTGATAAAAAAAAAATAAAACTCTTACGCCAGAATTCTCAGTACGACCCAATATCAGGAAATCCTTATCTGGACATATGAGCTGAAGCGGTCGGCCATTGGCGAATATCTCTTACGTGCCAAAAGCTCTAGAAATCTCAGTTGCAAAGCATGTGGGCACGTACTATAATAGAAGGCGACACCTCCTCTTTTGCTGAATCAAAAATTCAAAAGCAAGCGGGCATGTAGAGTGTGTTTGCCTCAAATGTTGACTTCTTTTGCTCTTGTCCGGTACCCTACACTCCCCCACCAATGCCTATTTCATTGTGACTCTGAAACGACTGATCATTTCTCCTTAAAGCACTCGCTCTTTCTGGGGCAAAGTATTTTGAAGGAGAAGTTTCATTTACTTGAACTGATTTTTTTTTATTTTTGTGGCCACATTTTCCAACAAATCTTCTCGTGTCTGCTTCTTTTTACCATTCGTCATTGGCTCGCATAAAGAGGCGCTTCCACTGTCAATCAGATCGGCAACTTGCAGGGCGGATAATTAGAAGTCAAAGTATTAACAACATAAGATGGCAAAAATGCGTGCCCCTCCCTTTACCGATTTTCTTTCATTAAAATCCTTCATCTTTCGACGCTGTCGCAGTGATGCTATAGATTGTGTTTTGTTTTATAGCGAAGCTATATACCTCTACCAAGCAACGGTTCTTTCGTGTGCCCAGCAAAAAACTTCCGCCAAACTGGGCCGATCCAGGTGATAGTACAGAAAGGGTCCAAGCTCATTGGCACATACCTGGGACGAAAAAGAGAGAACGAGAGGAAGAAAGAAAGAAAGCGAGAAAGAGAAAAAGAAAGAAATAGTGAGAGAAAGATATATATATATATATATATATATATATATATATATACAGTGTACATCATTGCATTCTACCGGTGCTAACATACGGGGCAGAAACTTGGAGGTTAACAAAGAAGCTCGAGAACAAGTTAAGGACCGCACAAAGAGCAATGGAACGAAAAATCTTAGGAGTAACGTTAAGAGACAGGAAGAGAGCGGTGTGGATCAGAGAACAAACGGGGGTAGACGATATTCTAGTTGACATTAAGCGGAAGAAATGGAGCTGGGCAGGCCATGTAATGCGTAGGATGGATAACCGGTGGACCATTAGGGTTACAGAATGGATACCAAGAAGGGAAGCGCAGTCGAGGACGGCAGAAAGTCAGGTGGGATGATGAGGTTAGGAATTCGCAGGCGCAAGTTGGAATACGCTAGCGCAAGACAGGGGTAATTGGAGATCGCAGGGAGAGGCCTTCGTCCTGCAGTGGACATAAATATAGGCTGATGATGATGATGATGATGATGATGATATATATTATATATATATATATATAGAGAGAGAGAGAGAGAGAGAGTGAGAAAGACAGAGAACGAAAGAAAATCACCACGAAAGTCACAGAAATAAAGTGAGAAAGAGAGAGAAAGGAAGAAAGAGATATAGAAAAAGAGAAAGAGAGAAAGAAAGACAGATAGAGAGACAGAGCGACATAAAATCACCACGAAGGTCAGATACACACACCACAAGCTTCGCTTACCCCTATTTTTCGACAGGGGAATGGCTGGTGAATTTTTTCATTGCTGATTGGAAGCTTATTGATCATTCATTCATTTTGTCATTTGGAACATCTTTGCATTTTTCTATCAATATATATATATATATATATATATATATATATACAGTATATTGCTTTCTAGACAAAACCTACTGTCTCCTAATCCTCATTCGCGAATTCCTTACAGTAAGCGTGCCTCTCGTATGAATGAAATCTAATAAAATAAAGTTGTATCAAATGAAAGGATGGGGGAGAGAGAGATCGATATGGAAGAAAGAAAGAACGTGGAGAATGGGTTAGGAAAAAGCAGAAGCCTAATGCGGCGCTTCCGCGAATTTGATTACGCATGCTGTAGGGATTTGTTTGATGCGCTGATACCGGCCCAAACAGTGAAGGCGTATCGCTAACGCCGCGACGGTTTCAACTGCACATCTGTAGGGAAAAAAACTCGTGCTTTGGGCGACAAGCAACAGTTTTTACTTTGTTTAATGGCTTCGGATGGTTTTCTTCCAGTGTTACTAGCAATGATTACTTCGACACCCAGTCTCACTCATTTTTTATGATTTAGACGGTTTTAAAGGAAACGTTGGCGATTTAGGTGCCACCGACAACTCCTCGTTGAATGGCAAACAAATTGAAATTGCAAATTGTGCCGAACCCTACTTAACTCAAACAGCATAAACACATGTAAAGTTCAACTATGGGCCATCCAGCGAGCTCGAGAGGCGGCCGAGAGACAGGGTCTCTCTACCGTCCCTGGCGCGGCCTAGGCCCAGGCCTCAATTAGCTGGTCTCGATAAAGTTGTTTCACTCACTCACTCACTCACTCAGTCCAGAGAGCCACAGAAGATAATATATGCACAGGCACGAACAAGTATGAACATGTACGATTGAGCAAACAAGTAAAGTACGTGATATTGTCCGGACACATACAGAAGCTTGCCTTTTATGTACAGAAGTTCACAATTTTGCATAGGAGTGGACAAACGAAAGTGCACCTGGTATTCTGTAGCGTGCATTCAATGCACGGTAGACGAGCGTTTTTGCATTACTCACTCATGAAAGAGCAGCCACCGCCGAGGGGTTCGAACTCGCGGCCTCCTGTTCAGCAGCGCAAGGCCAGTCACTAAGCAACCGCTGCGGCTCTGATATAGTATACCACATAACTAATTCACCACACATAACAAACGTACATTATGACTTATCACCTGTAGTATTGTGATTTTTTAATAGAGGAGCCTAAAATTTAATATAAACCTAAGACATTGGCATTTCCGAACACAACTTTAAGGTGACAAACGCTTTACTTAGTAACCCGCTATTCGTAATGGGCCAAAGATCTTGTTCAGAGCTGAATGGTCGATTACCTAACAGCATTCTACTTGCTCTCAGAATTCGCCTTAATTAGTTACTAAGAAAGATATTTCCAATCCTGAATGCTTGACATGTTCTTTTTGAAAATATTCTTTTTTTTTTCGCCAGATTTTTTCGCTTTTAGGAGCCCAGCCGGCAGACGCTAAGGGCACGTCTCGCTGCCGCAGTATCGGAAGTGGCCGTGGCCGAAGGGTGCCATCATTCGGGGGATAGCCGCAAAGCACATCGACCGGGCATTTCGAAACGCACGACAACGACCGCACCGGACGCGAGCCCGTTCGGCAAGGCATGCTCGCCCACCACGCAATTAGTGTCGCAGCCAATTAGCGAACTGCTCGACGATCGCCGAGCTTGATTAGCGCCGACTGGTTCGTCAAGGAAGCCGGCGGCGGTTTCAGCTTCGATCTGCTCGCCTTCCGTCTGCCTCTGCACTCGTATTCCGTGCTAGGCGCCTCTGTACCCCACTGTTCCCCCTTACATTTAGTTTTTTGGCCTGTGTCCGCCAAACGACAAGGTGCTGACGTCTTGTCCAATTACGTGATGCTTTCCTTGTGGCCACGGCCGCGCACAGGACGTATTTTCTAATTTGCTGATATGGGTTGGTAATGTAACCGCGACTGCCGCTAGTTCTTTGGCCACACGCGTTTTCTAGCTTTGTTTGACTTCCTGCACTTCCGGTGGGCAAATGGGGGACGAAACTAGATGAACTTGGAAGGAATACTCTGCTTCGGTACCGTGAACTCGGTTCCACGAAGTACATGAGGAAAATGGAGTCAATAAAACATGAAAGTTTCGTAGGATCTTCGGAGACGGAGGTGGTGTTTTGCCGTGGTGGCGGCCTAACCACAGCACTAATTTATGTTGTTGGCTGTGTTTTGCCATAAACTGCTCCATCATACAACCCTTACTCCCCGCTTATACAGTGACAGGCGAGGCTAGCGCCCCGAATGAAGATTCTTCATCGCGTGCGCAAAGCACTGCCAGTGCTGTTCCAAGGTCAAACGAGCATTCACGTAAATTTATAGCAGATGTGAGTGCAGCTCTCGAAGCTGCAACACGCGTGAAGTCACCTATGGTTAAGTGACCGTATACGCATTTCATATTGAAGTGATCAGCCAAATTACATGGTGGAGAATGCATCAGTTCATGTTAGAGTGATGCGTAGCCACATACAATTTAAAAACATACGGCAGCTACCTCTGAGGTGGCTCGGCATGTGGGAAGCCCTTCTCAAGTCGATACTACGCTACGCTGAGTGTTGGCTACGCTGCACCAACACTCAACGTGAGCTGTTTGCAGCTGAACAGCTGACATGCGAAGAGGCGTGCAAAATCGCGTTAAATCGTGAACTAGCTTCTACACAGACTCAACAAATGAAATTAGAAGTGCCCCAAGGTAGATCGCAAAGACCGACAAGGCTAGACGTTGATGTTCTGAGGAAAGGCAATCGTGCTAAGGACAGCTATCGGGTCAAGACTGAACCCCCAGAGTGCTTCCGTTGCGGTAAAAGTGATACGCCCGAAAGTTGCCGGTATCGCAAGTACAAGTGCCATAATTGCGGTGAGCAAGGTCACTTGCGAATAAATTGCAGGCAGCGCCCAGGCCGAACGAGGGCACTGAATGCAATCGATTGCCGGAAAGACGATTCGGACGAAGATCAAGAAATATACAGTATGACAATAAGTAAGTCTGCGATCTATGTCACTGTTCACATGGAGGAACAAGCCATAAGAATGCAAATTGACACAGGGCCTTCCGTCACCGTCATGCCGAAGTCGGTTTTTCAGTGCACGTTTCCACACTTAGCGGTCAAGAAAGCGACTGTTCCTTGAAGGACATACACAGGGGAACTGGTGCCGGTCATAGGATCGGTGAACGTGCGATTCGAGCATGGTGATCAAACTGAGATTTTACCTGTGCTGATAGTAGATGACTGTGGACGAGAGTTGCCATGTCTGCTTGGTCGCAACTGGCTGAGAAAGCTTAAATTGAGCTGGCAGGAAGTTCAAGCTGTACAGCAAGACGATGCCGTGAATGAAATAAACAAGAAATTTGAGGCCATGTTTTCACCGCAGATTGGATTGATAACGGGCTACAAAGCACAAGTTCATTTGAAGCCAAACAGCAAGCCAGTATTTTGCAAGGCCCATCCCGTGCCTTTTGCGTTGAGACAAGTTGTGTCCGAGGAACTGGACACTTTAGAATAGACTGGGCTATTGAAAAAGGTCACCAGAAGTGATCGGGAAACTCCTTTGGTGGTGGTACCTAAAGATGGAGGTGCAAAAGTGCGGTTGTTCGGTGACTACAAGGTCACGGTGAACCCAGTGCTTCTCACTGAGCATTACCCTCTTCCTTTGCTCCGGATTCATTTTAAAGAACCCCAGGTGGTCAAAATTAATCCCGAGCCCTCCACTACGGCGTGCCTCATAATCAGAACTGATTTTGGCACGTAAAACCGCAGAAATAATAAGAAGAAGAAGATGTGTTCGCAATGTTAGCAGGCTCAAAGGTATTCTCTGTTCTTGACCTTGCTACTGCTTACAGAGAAGTGGAGCTTAACGAAGATGCGAAGGCGATTTTACCTGTAAACGCACACCAAGGCCAAACCCAATACCAGAGGCTCCCTTACGGCATTGCAAGTGCTCCTGCCATATTCCAGTCACTCATGGACGGTCTTCTAAATGGTATCCCTCAAGTGGGGTGCTACATTGATGATGTCATCATTGGAAGTTCGAATGCGAATGAACGTCGGCAAAAGCTGGAAGAGGTGTTGACACGGTTACAAGATCACAATGTGACGCTGCGCATGGAAAAAATTCAAGCTCTTTTGCAGTGAAGTCCGCTACCTGGGCCACGGAATTTCAGCGGAGGGAATCAAGCCACGGGGATCGAAAGTAAGGGCGATTAAGGATGCATCCGAGCCCACGAATAGTACGGAGTTGAAATCTTTCCTTGGAATGGTAACATTCTACTCGAAGTTCCTGTCGAACTTCGCGACCGTGGCGGCGCCGCTCTACGAGCTCCTGAAGAAGGGCAAGCGTTGGAATCGCACAGGCAAGTGTGCCCTCGCGTTTCGAGAAACGAAGAACTTACTCTCGACCAGTCCATTACTTGCTTACTATGATCCGAAGCTGCCCTTGGCTATGGGCACCGTTCACTCTTCAGATGGCGCTACGACATTTCATGTTTTGCCCCAGTATTGCCGACACCGGCCGCTAGAGTGGTGATGAAAAGGATACGCCATTCCGAACGACAATGGCTTCCTTATCGTCGCTCGTTTGAGAGGTATGCCCTGCGCTTTGACCATATCAAGCTCACAATTGTTCCCGCTGCTCATATCGATTGCGAACGCGTGCTACCATATGCAAAGCATGCGCACTTTGACATTTTCACACCTCGGACAGTCTTCTTTCGTGATAACCGATCGAAAGTATCACGGCGAATGTATACAGCGTCTCTCCAGTTTTGCTGGTTTTGAAACTGGCCGTCCCAAAGCTTCACTTGTAGTGGCGCATAGATCGCGCGCAAACTGCAATGCACGGTGCCTATAAGCTGTGATGCTTCACAGTTTGGGCTCAGCGCGGTTATTTTACACATACTTCCAAATGGTATAGAAAAACGCGTTGCTTTTGCGTCCAGGACGCTATCACAAGCTGAGCGTGGCTATGCCCAGATTTAACGAGAGGCGTTGGCGATAATCTTTGCCCTCAAGAAGTTTCATCGCTACGTATATGGCCGGGAATTCACGTTGTTCACGGACCCTCAACCATTGATAGGCATCTTAGGGCCACGCAAGCAGGTTCCATCTTTGGCGGCTGCTCGCATGCAACGATGGGCTTTAATCTTGGCTTCTTATCGTTACGAATTGAGATATCTAAAGGGATCTCAAATGGAAGTTGCAGATGCGCTGTCCAGACTGCCTATTTTAAGTGGAACCAGGAAGGATGAGTCCGATATCCTCTGTGTTTTTGGGACTACGCCACTGACGGCTAAGGATGTTGCTAAATCTAGCAAGTATGACGGCACGCTCAGCAAGGTCTACCGATATACACTGGAAGGATGGTCAGCACAAGTGAAAGACACTGAACTTGTACCGTACTATAACAGACGTGCGGAGCTATCGCTGGAAGCTGGATGCGTCACATTGGGAAGTCGTGTTATTGTGCCAACAAAGTTGCACGACGTGGTGTTGGGACTGTTGCACGCAGAACACCCTGGGGCGTCAGGCATGAAGATGCTCGCACGTAGCCTGCAAAGGTGGCCAGGACTAGGCGCAGACATAGAAAGAGCGGCAAAAATGTGCAGCATTTGCCAAGAGATGTAATAGAGTGCTCCCCGTTATCCGCTCGAGCCATGGCCGTTTCCCACCTGCTGCTGGCAGCGAGTGCATGTCGATTTTTTTTTACTTGGAAAAAACTACATTCCTCTTGTGCATAGACTCATTTTCAAAGTGGATCGAAGTTTTTCTTATGCGTACAACTACAGCCACGAAGACTATCGAGCGCTTGCGTAGTCTGTTAGCAGCTACGGATTTCCTGAACAACTGATTTCTGATAATGGCCCAAAGTTTTCGTTGCAGGAGTTCCAGGACTTCCTCGATGCCTGTGGCATCCGACGCACGTACAGCGCGCCATACCATCCGGAATCCAACGGGGCTGACGAAAGGTCGGTGCAAACAGTTAAGAGGAGCCTTCGCAAGCAGTTGATCCACGACAACAAAGGAGGTAACTGCAGACCAATGCGGTCGAGACTGGACGATTTCTTGCTGGCGTATCGGACAACACCAAACACGACAACAGGCAAGTGTCCGGCCGAACTGTTTCTGAAACGAATGCCGCGCTCGAAACTGTCATTACTGAGGCCATCGTTTCGGGATGACATGCAGACCAAGCAAGAAGTGTAAAATGGCAGCATGATCGACAGAGATCGACTTTCCGTTCATTCAGGGAAAGAGACTGGGTATACGGGAAGACGGTCAGGCAAGAGAAGGTTTCATGGACGGAAGGCGCGTAGTGCGGCTAGTCAGCCCTGTGACCTATCTGGTGAAGACTCGGAACACAATCCGGCACGTTCATGTTGGCCATTTGCGCTCGCGCAGCTGTTTCCAACATGCAGGATTTGACATCGGCGCAGAGGCCTCGAGCCGACCCGGGACCGAGGACTTTGTACGTCATCAGGAGGCCGCCCACACCGCACCCTAGCAGGCGCATCATGAGGCGGACACGGCATTATCTCTCCTTCCGGATGACGCAACAACCCCGGACCCGCCACCACCAGACGGGCAGGAATTGCAACTGCCCGCTGCGGACAACGAACTTTATCAGACGCAAGCTAAATCATGTTGTCTCCCCACCAACCCTACACAGAAGCCAGCGTGCCCAGAAACCACCAGACCGATATGCCTCCCGCGATTTCCGTCACTGAAGCCAATTAATAAAGTCTATGATTTGGGGGGGGGGGGGGAGGAATGTGATAACGTCAAGCGCGGACGCGCCACTGCGGTATCACGTGCACTATTATAAGCAGCGGATAAGCAACCGCTGCTTATAAAAATTTCACAGTTTCGCCCTAAGGGTGAACCAATGAATGCGATAGCAACACAGCAATGTCAGACGAAGTAAGGTGAGCGGCTTTGGTAGCAATATGCATTGTAGTAAACATGAGCTGATTAAGTAAGCAGGTGTGCTGCGGCGTAAGTAGACCGACATGAAGAGAGACTCGATGACCACGAGAAGGCGTGTGTGAAACGGTGGTGTTAATGAGAAGCGCTTCCCGTGGGCAGCGCGTGCGAAGGGACACACCTGTAGCGCTGCACTGCCGATCCGGCAGCATTGCATTTGTAGCGTGCGTTGGAAAATGTGGCCCGATTATTACTAGCTGAATGAACAAGCGTGGTGTGAGCGCGCACAAACAAACATGAATAGATCACACTGAATGTCTGCAGACAACGACTGTCGAAACGCTGGCAGCAAGCACATACGCCGCAGCGGGCGAAAGTACGTGCGGTCTATCGCTTCAACTGAAACTGAGCGGCGAATGCACAGCGCATACAAATGTCAGAGCCGTGTGGAGATAAGAGACGGTGCGGGCGAGCGACGAGCGCGGTTGTTGGCAGAGTAGAAGTGCGCCCCCCCCCCCCCCCCCCCGTTCCCTCCAGCGCTGGCTATCCGCGCGTGGGAGATTGAGTGCGTTCGCTCTCCGTGATAGCGCGCGTACCCGCACGCTTCCGCTCGGGCATACGGCGCGCGGCGAAGATTTTATCTATACGGAACCTCACGGCGACGGCGACGGCAGAAATCCGGTTGAAGTGTCCATATAATTGCTATCGCAATAAAAGTGCGTCGTACGAATAAGCGCATACATCTTGCTCTGCTCCTGAACTGCTGGTTCTTTGAGTACGGCTGCTCGCCTACTCGGCTGCCGCACGCTACTACATTCGGGTACCTAGAATGTCTTAGGTGTTCCTTGAGACAAAGGGCAACGTCATGTTGGCACTACTTGAGGACATTCTTCAGGTGCACCTTTATTTTGGCATTCATGACGAGTTTAGAATGCGCGAGGCGAAATCGAGGGGGAGGCTTCTTAACACAGGGATGACAAAACCAGCAGGTCTGATTATAGGTCACACAGACCGAAAACCAGATAGCACCGTCACATGGTAGCTCAAAATTTATATCACTTGGGCTCGGGCACTATTCCAAATCATTTTAGATGTAGGCCCATTTCTCCTGAATATTGTACAGCTCAAAAGGCTGGATGCTGAAAATGTACAGTTCAGAAACATTTTTAAAAAATATTTAAATAGGAATTTACATCGTTAGACTTTTTAAAATATTCTACAAGGCGTTTAACTAGCGTGGTCACATGCAAATTACTCAAAGTCAGAGCAAGATAGGACGCAATAGATACAACATTGTTTCTTTCCGATAACGGAGTACGTACTTGGCTCATGGGTGCACATTCAGATTGAAGGCTGAAGGCAAATAAAATCTGACAATCTGTAGAATGCTCTCCACGTAAATTAATGCTTCGTTTTGAAATAGAATGGAACTGAATTAACCAACGCCAGTTTCAAGGCACCTCATTGTTTCTGGTTGTTCCAGCGAGTAACGAAGGTTTTAGACATTTACTGGGGGAACTTTTTAGTCCTTTCTCGTCATCTATATCAGGAAATTTTAAATTTTCACAATTTCAAGTCAGAAACAAGCCCTTGAAATCTATTATGTTTAGTTTTAGACAGAAAATATAGAGAATCGTACCTCATTCATAAGTTCAAGACATTGCAACCAATAGGCACGAACGTTTCAAAAGGAGCTTTAGAATCTATTCGCTAGACTAAATTGAAAAACATAGGCTATAGCACTTAGTTATGGTTCATTGAATTGCTTCGTTTTACTTTTTTTTTCGTTATTCGATTGTCAATACTATGCCAACCTCCCTTTGCTTTCTGTCAAACCTTTTCCTCCTTTATCTATATTTCTACGCCCCCCCCCCCCCCCCGTTTTAATATTGTTTTTGCCCCTAACGCCATTTTTCTGCCGCTACCTTTATTCTCCCTGTCAGACACGATAGTTCACTGACCTCCAGCGGAGCAGACACCCCCCCCCGTCGTCCAGACCCCTTCTATGAAAAGAGGAACCTGCCATGACACGTCAATCTGCTAACGCACGGCGCTGCCTCAAACTCCCCCACCGGCTATCAGTAGTGCCTTATCTTTCTTTTCAATCCTACACTCTCGCCGTGAACACACTCTCGCTCGTTACCTCAACAACCCGCCTTACCTTCTCTCGTCTTTAGAAGAACCCTACCTAAATTTATACTGTGCCGAAGAGAGCATATGTCGATTTGAAGACGACAAGTCCACTTGTCGAAACGTTGGCTCCTGCTCTCACCCTGTTCTCATGTTACTCATATTTGTAAGGAGTAATTTACCACAGGAAAGTGGCGCTTAAAATGTACCACATATCAAAAGTAATAAATCTGCACGAAATCCGCACGAAATTACCAACCTGTCAAGGCGCATGTTTTTCCTTTGTTTCTTCAGTAGGACTTCAATGTACAACTTTCGTAGCCATTGTTCTGTTTTCTCAAAACGTTTTCAATCTTACCAGGTGATAAAAAATTTAGAGCAGAATGTGTGGAGCAGCAACCCTTGAGGTGTTCTTTATAGTAGTTTTAAAAAAGAACACTTCATCTGCTATAATGTGTAAAATGTTCAGTGTTCTGTTATAAGAAAAGCTGTCTCTTCATATAAAAATATATTGCTCTCGCAGGCTGAGAAAATGTTTTTCATACCGTTTTGCGTACGGAAGCAAGCGATGCCCTTGAGCGCAATTTAAACGAAACGGGGACGGTGCGCAGTAATAATTTACTTTTTTATTGTTGGGGAGGGGCGCGGACATAGAGGGAGATGTGCGTTTGTACTAAGCGGCGTAAATACACGAGGGAAAGAAGATGAAAGGTAAATGGTTCTCTTGCGCTTTATTAGCAGCACCGGGTCAGTAACGTCACCTGCATCGTCCACCAAAGATTAGTTTTGGTCGCTCATTTTATTGCACCTACTGGTGGAAAAACACCCCAACGTTATTGGCGGCCTTGCCGCAGATTCGTTGCTTTGCTTGTAGCAGCGAACAGCAACAGGGTGGCAACACTGAGCAAGGGTTAAAGCAGCGGCTATGTGTGTAGGTACGCTGTCGGACAAGCAGGTATTTCAAGCGCAGCTGACTTTGCGAATTCTCCTGGTCTTTCCCGACTGTGGCTAATGGACAGGTGGCTGTTGCTGCTGCACTTTCTTCCTTACCGAATAGCTGGCATGCAAAACCACACTACGATTTGTACTACCCTTATAGGTGTCGAGGCTAAGGGACACTCAGTGATGAAAGAAGTTGTACGTAAATCTCCTCACTGCAGCAAATATGCGTCATCAAGAGAACTCCATTATTAAAGCAAGTATTCACGCCTGGCTACGCTTGCATTAGTAATCATTAGGCCACAATCGTACGTATACTTCTATCGTGCGAACGCAACCTAAAAACAAAGTATGGGTTTTTGCGTGCCAAAATCAGGGTAGCTGGGGACTCCGGAATAATTTTGACCAACTGGTGCTCTGTAACATGCACCCGATGCACGGTCGTTTTTGCGTTTAGCCCCCATAAAAATGCGGCCGTGGCAGCCGGGATTCAATTCCGCGCCCTCGGCCTGAGCAGCGCAATGCCAACGCCACTATATGCTATCACGGCGGATGAACAGCGCCAACATTGAAAACATGACCTCAAATTGAGGTCAATGAAAATAGTATTCATACTATGGCACGCACACACAATAGGCAATTGACCAAGAAGCGGGCGGTAAATTTATTACAAACAAAAAGGATTGAAAAAATACTAGGCAATATAACAGTTGTCACATTTCGGTAGCACATGGGCTCAAGTCAGCTTTTACTATGCTAAGGACGCAGGAATGAAATGGTCTGATTTATGGCATTTCATTACACGCTTCACAAAATTTCGCTTTACATAGATTTCTAAATGTGCGTTGGAACTGCATAACTTTTTTTCCCTTTTTTGTAGTGCCCTATTGCCACTTTTGGTACTGTAGGTGGTACTCTTAACAGGGTAACTGTGAATTTTACAACCTGGCGTTGCGCTGGCAACCTGTTCAAGACGCGTCACAACAAACTAGCAAGTCTTGACGTTTAGAGCTTTCGAAAGCGAGGGCGTTTTGAAGTTTCTATGGATTAGTTGAGTCACGAACTTTTAACCGCGTTAAACCCTGTCGTGCTGCAGCTAATAGGATCCGGAGCTGCGCTCCTCGTGTCAGCGTCGGTGTGCAAACATGCGCCCGCTTTCTTCCCCCAGGGGCAGCGCCAACCTGCGTGGAGCTGTAGGGCCAATTTACTCTGCCCAGCGCAGAACATTCCGCCCTTGAGCGAGAAGAAATCACAACAACAAAAGCAAGAGCTTAGCCTAGGTTCGAGCGCTAATTGGCTCTTAACGTGCTGACAATAGAAGGGGAAATGCTTTGGCATGCCCCAGAATGTGTTAGTCTGCTCAAAGAGCTCGCGCCCTGCAGTGGCTATTCATGAGGCCTGCCTCTCAAGCCGTCTCGTAATTCCTAATCGATGCGGCACACTGTTTAGAAGAATTATGATAAGTAAAGTTCACTTAGTGAAGGTGCGTTGAAAGCCTGGACATCCTGATTTTATCACAACATTCAAGAAAGAACAGCACTCAAGAAAGAACAGAAAAGCGCCATTTCATCCTAGTACTTTCTCGCATCTTGATGGTCGCTTTTCTTTTTTTCTGATAGAGCGATGTTGGAATCGAGGTTAAAAAGGTAAACTTACACATTGAACAGGAAAACCAGTGTGTACATCCGGGTTTCGTAAAGCGACTGCTTAACTAAAGCAAGGCTGTGCAGCGCCCCAACGTAAGAAGACCGGGCGAAATTTCAATAATTCCGTTACTTCAATAATACAATAACTCCGATGCCTCAATACCTTCAATGTTACCAGGAAAGAGAGTTATGCCGAATCATAGCATTTCTCTTACAGTACATGGGAACAACTTCTTCAGTTCTAACGCTGTAATACAACATCGTTGGCTAGCTCATTCACTGCCACTAAAGCAATGAAATCGGTCATGTTTCCCACTCACTAAACAGCACATTTCGAACCCGCCTTTATTGATCCGGTCTCAAGTCAGACTGCAGGACACGCTGCGGAATGAACGCAAGAAGTGCGCTCAGGAAACACTCAGACACGGCGTTAACCAGCGATATCTTTTTTTCTTTTGTCAGCGGCTGTTTCTGTGAATAACTACTTTATCTATAACAAATTCATGGACGTAAAGCTACGTGAAATGGCCTATTATTTGCGTACCTTTGTGCGTCCAGTATGCCAAGTAATATGCCTTGGTCGCGAGCGCAGAAGCTGCACTATGGACGCTGCTGTTATTGTACATTCCGCTGGTCTAGGGTTGGTAATATCGATGAACGATGAATTGATTAATCGATTAAAAGTATCCCGCTAAACGATTAATCTTCATCGATGTCTACCTTTCATTTAATCGGCCTAATCGATTGGACATGATCGATTAATCGGTTTCTACAGTTTTACAAGAGTGGCCCGAAAATTTCGGAATCGTATTAAAATGGCAGAGCACGAACAGTGCCTGTGCGGCTGAGGTAGAGCTACTGTCGACTGCTTTTCCGAGTTCCGAGTGAATGCGAGCCAAGCGCTTCCCCTCTTTTCCCCCACACCGCACACGCCGCGAAAAGCCGGAGGCTTGAAATGGCTTCGCAATGCAAGGCATACTACAGCAACCCAGTCCTTGATCGTCGTGTCACTCCTAGTCACAAAAGTCATGGCACAGCATTCGCGCCGGGTTGGGGCACGTATTTGTCATAGCGACGGAGTTCATGTCGATTCCAGCGAATCTACAAGGTGTTTAACGTAACTTGGGCCAAACTTTAAAAATATGCTAATGCCACGCAGCTGGACCGAACCAAGCCTTCGCTTGGAGGCGCTCAGATTATTTTTTGTATTCTGCCTAATTACATATTTAGTCCTAAATAATTAATCAACTTCTCAATTATTTTAATCAGATGAAGTGCCCATGAGAACATTGTAGAGCAACATGATAAACTCCCAATACAGTGTTTTGTTGCTCAATACGTGCTACATAAATGTGTTTTTGCGAGCGTGAAAGAAGCCCGCGAACACGCGCAAAATTGCCGCGCGACTGGCCGTTCGAGGCACATTGCGTGTATTCGCGGGCTTCTTTCACGCTAGGAAAAAGTCGCAGTTTCGCCTTAAAGGCGAATCATCGATTGCGATAGCAAATGAGAGGTCAGCTATAAAAAGTATGCATAGTAGTTTTATCGGCCGTATAACTTGTAAACATAAGGCATACTAACTAAACGAACAAGCTTGGTGTCACCGCGCGCCCAGGCAAACATGAACGCATCCCACTCGAATACCGCGCAAATTCGCTGCCAAAACGCTGGAGTGATTCAGCGTGCCAGCAGCAGCGAGCGAATTGAGCTTCGTGTCGGCGCTCGCATCAACGCGATCTTAGCCCCGAAAATACAGGGAGGGCGGATTCTGCCGCCGCCGCAGAAGGCTTTCTAGAAAATCAAAGCCCCTTTCTTAAAGAAAGATAGCTTGAACGCGAAGCGTTCTCACCTGCTAACTGAATCAAAGTCGAAAGCAACGAACCCAAGAAATCTTGAGTGACCCGATGCGATGCAAATGTGATGTGATTGCTTGTTTAGGATTGTCTTTGTTGAACATTGACGTTGAATGAATACACATTAGAGACACATTTCGTGTAGTTGCATAGCCTTTATTTTAGATCACGTAGCCGTTGATTACACGCACATACTCACACTTTCACGGACCGATCCCGATACACGGGATCGGCCTTACGAGAAGATCCCCCCCCCCCCCTCTCCCGAGAGCTTTCGGCCCGGCGGGAGTGCGCGGCCGCAGTGAAGCGCGACCCCTCCACCTACCTAAAGTCCCCAGATTTCCTGCTCTTTCTAGGGACTTTACACCTACCTACCCTCCCTCTGGAGCGTTTGCGCGGCTGGAAGACTGCGGACTTCCTCCCGCTTACAGCCCTTGCGCGCGCGAGCAGCGATTGCCGGCTCACGGTCGCATGGTTTCACTGGCACATACAACGTACAGCGCACGGCGACCATTTTATCGCCGGTGGACTCTATACGGAACCTCACGATGACGGCGACGGCAGAAATGCGCCTGGAGTGTCCATATAATTGCTATCGCAATAAAAACACTCTTATGTATATAGCACTATTGAACAACGGAAAGCTTTATCGGGAATTTCTCATGTTGCTCTACAGTTTTCTCTTTGCCACGTTTCATCTAATTATAATAATTGAGAAGTTAAAATATTAATTAGGACAAATCATCTAAGGCGGAATACACCCTGTATAGCTTCCTAGCGTCTCTTCCAGCAAATTCTGGTTGCGTGGCCATTCAAAGAAGGGGTCGGCTTCGCCCTAACATCCAGCCAATTGACATTCCTTCACTCTGTAGAAAAGAGCATGTGAATCAAAATCCTTAACCAGTAATTTTGTTTTCCTCTGCACACATTGCATTTTCTTGCATAGTTTTTGTTGAACTTCGCTGTTCACTTTTGCCAGTTTTCTTATTTTCTTGTTAACTGTACTGTACAGGGATTCACTAGTGCCATGTATCTTGTTCAATCGTGCTCAAGTGCCATTTTATAACATATATTGTTTATCTTTTCAAATGTCATTAGCGCCAACCCTTCTTAGTCTTTCACAATGAAAATATTATTCTTAAACAAACTTTATACACGTGTATTTCTAACTTGGTTACACCTCTCGAACATTAAAATAGAGTCCTACAAAAGTAGATAATTGTGTTTCAACCTTTTTAAAGCGCCTCGCAAAATTTTAAATTAATTGATTAATCAATGAAGTACCCTCCATCGAAAGTGATTAATCGATAAAAGCCCAAAACAATGAATGATTTATCGTTAATCGAATAAAAAAATTATCGACCATCCCTACGCTGGTCCCTACCGCGATCTGACTCCGATTGCAACGATACGGTGCCCGCTCTTGATCGGAGCTGGAGAAAGCGTAATCGAACCGAACGTGCAGCCGCCCTCCAGAGCAATCGTAGGCAGGAAGAGGAAACGCGTCAACGCGTGTTTTGTTGTAAACAATTAAGGCACTCAGGCCCCGAGGCATTGCCGCAGCACACGCTGCTGCTACAGACGTCAGGTAAGCAACAGAAGTTTCAAGAGCCACGTGACCGGAACTCCTTGAGATCTTCGTCGCGCTCCAAGGTAGAAGCTGAGAGTGCCTCCAAACGGTCTCAGCTCGAGTGCGGTGCTCTGAAAGAACCAGTCGAATACATGTCGAGTGCTCAATTTCGACCCGCCCAATGTAATGCGCACGGCCCCAGCGCTCTGAAAAGCTAGAAAACGACCAGCCCAGTGCACAACTAGAAACACGTCAATGCACTCGTTTCGTGGTAAATAAATAGTGGGCTACAACACCTGGTATGAAATACTTTAGCTTTTTCGAACAAACAGGTGAGACACTGTTACACAGAGCTACATGGTGGATACGTACATCTGTCTTTCGAATGTGACTCTACTTTTTCATCGCGAAGGCGAGTAATGGGAGAAGCCTTTCTATAGCCTTCGTGTAGCGTTGCCTGCTGTGCTTGAAAAGGAGTAAACAATGCGTTCCAAATCTCGGCGTAGAGAATTATTTGGCTGTCTTCACTGGCCAGGCACCATAGTAAATTTTGTTCTAACCCTGCTGCGAATGATAAAGAAGGCAGGTTTGAGGAGGAAGCATTTAACTCTCAAGCGACGCAGGATAATAGTTTGATGTCTAGGGAGAACCGACGACACAGACGAGCGCCTCTGTAGAGAGCAGCGGATTGTAGCGCAGTCAAGCGAGCTCGGAAGCCGCGACCATACGGAGCACAGAATGCGCGTCTCGCTACCCGTACGCGTACTCGTTTCCGAGTCCGTACGTGTGTGAGCAAGGGAAGGGCGTCCAGCCACACGATACACGCACAAATGCGCGCTTCAAAGCGCGTACGTACACTGCTGCTAGATCAACCTGACCGGATACGTTCGTGTTTGGGTTTAAGAGAAGTTTCTTCTCAACTTTGTTATCCTACTTCTTTACATTTAATTTTATCAATACTAGAAGTTCCACATTGTTTTCAAATTAATAAATACAAGCCATTTGTATTTACACATCGTTAACCATGCCTGGAAGCTTACACGCCGGCAACGTGCTGTCGATCGGCACGCAGGCTGTCACTTCGGTCGCGTACGCTCGAAATCAGGCACTGCCTCAGGCGTCTCCCCTTGCTATAGACGCGTAGGGTAAGCGCGCACGACCTCGCCGACGCGTGACGCTCAGCCAGGGGCGTACAATGAGCCCCGTGGGCTTGAGACTTTAGGAATACGTTGAAGACCCGTAGACGTGGTCCGCGTGTGAAACATTAAGACACGAAATCTGTTTAGGCTAAACAGGTTATAGGCATCCTGCAGGTGTATTACAATAAGGAGATTGTGCAAGTTAGTGATATGTGCAAATTTGTTGCGTATGCGGATGACTGTTTTGTTTTACAGGTAAAAAATGTCACAGTTTCGCCCTAAGGGCGAAGCAATGAATGCGATAGCAACACAGCAACGTCATACGAAGTAAGGTGAGCGGCTTTGGTAGCAACAACACGCAGAACTGTTGTCGACGCCATCGGCGTTTTGCCCGCGTTAGCTCAAAATGCGTGCGGCGTTGGTGACTGTTGCTGGAGCCTCTGATATAAATAGGCACTTGGTGCCGCAGCTAAACGTCGCCTCCCTTCCCTCCCCCTCCCCCACGGCCTCTCGCGCGTCCGAAGAAGGCGCGTTTGCTCTACATATATGGTGATTGTAAAGGAGAAAAGAGACGCCTACTTCTGCAGCCCTTAAGCGAGCACGGCGCAGAACGCGCGTTTGTTCTCCGCCGTGCGTTCACTCCCCGTGAAAGACGCGCCCCTCGCGCCCTTTCACTCGCACATACAGCGTTCGGCGCGCGGCGACGATTTCATCTCCAAATGACGTCATACGGAACCTCACGGCGACGGCGACGGCGACGCCGACGGCAGAAATCTGCTTTTGAGTGTCCATATAATTGCTATCGCAATAATATTTGAGAAAAATAACGCCTCTACCAAGTTACGTTTGTTAAAAACTTCGAGCATGGTCTGAGGCAAGCGACCTTATTATCAATGGAACTAAAAGAAAATGCGTTATCTTCCGTGCTCTGGGAAGTTCTACTACATTGCAAGGTAATATTGTTTGGTTCCGTATAAAATAAACATTGCGTCATCTTTAAAAAAACATTAGGCGTAATATTTACAGCGCAGGTGTACTGGAATTATTACGTTAGTCATGTTTGCTCAAAGGTACGAAAAGTTGTTGGTGTAATTAATTCAAATTGAAGTACATTACCTTTCAGAGTTAAACGTATCATTTATCACGCATTTTCCATTCAGACCTCAATTATGGCTCCCTGATATGGGGCAACACTGCCGGGCAAAATATTCAAATGCTGGAAATACTTTTTGAATAATCTGTCAGCCCTTCCATTAGGGTGCAGATGGAAGACTAGCGAAGCTGTACTATAGTGGGAAATTGGAGTTATGTATTTCAAATTACGACTATTAGGATGCGATGGTGTAATTGGCTATATGAACTATTAAAGAATGATATATATATATATATATATATATATATATATGATCTGGTGGTGTTCATTTATTTAGTGACCATAGGGCTCATTGCCTTATGGACGCTATGGTGCACCGCCATAGGGTGTACGGCAAAGGTTGGCACGTTCTTCATGAACACGTCACAAACGCCACGCGCGTTCGGTGTGAACGTGTGAAAAACACCGCCGCCGTCGACAACAGTTGTGCGCGTTGTTTGTGTGACCGCACACAACCGCTGTCAAAACGCTGGCTACGTGTGACGAACGGCTAAACGCCGTTGTCGAGACTGTTAGGGGATAGGCGGGCGAGAGCCCAGAGAGAGTCGGTGGCAAAGGCCGGCAGGGCTGCGCGCATGCGCCGCAGTTTTAGCTGTGGAAGAGGAGGAGGAGGAGGTGTTTATTAAACATAAGGAAGAGACGCTTAATTCTGCAGCCCATAAGGGAGCACGGCGCAGCGTCGTAGGGGATAGGGGGAGTAGGAGGTAAAGAAAAAGAGCTGTGGAAGAGCGGGCACGCACACGCACAGTCTAGGGTGCCTCGTTCCCTCCTCGCCCACCACTCCCCTTCTTCTGGGAAGTCGAGTTTGCTCTCCGCCATGCGTTCGCTCTTCGTGAAAGCGCGCGTCCCTCGCGCTCGCGCGCTTTCACTCGCACATGAATCGCATTTGCTCTCCGCCGTGCGTTCGCTCCCCGTGAAAACGCGCGTCCCTCGCCCTCGCGCGCTTTCACTCGCACATACAGCATACAGCCAATGAGAGTTTTTTTCTATTTCCGTCCGCAACGATGGAAACGTGAGCCCTTGACAACTTCGCTGTAAAAAGCGATTCGGGTAATAGCAATTGTTTCTTTTTCCGAATGCACGCAAGAGCTTTTCCAATAGAACAGAATAATCAGAGCCGGTGATATTAATAAATTCAAAACACGACAAGGCTGTAAGGTTAAACCTTACTGTCCCGACGGGGGAGTCACCTGCGTCAACCTAAGGATTGATATTCACGACCTGAATAAAGTTCATCATGCCATACTACTAAGCTATAGAAATACTATATTGGGAAAACTCGATTTATTTCTAACGCTTGCAAATTTTAAAGCAAACGGAAGTACATATTCATATCATCACCAGGCACCATGAAAAATCGCTCTCTCGCGTATTAATTACGGCTGTCAAGGCCTTAATCATGCACTACTTTCCCTATTTAACTATTTGAACCAACTATATGTTGATGTGTTACTACTAAGCCAGACTAAAATGTTGGATTTGTTCGTATAGCACTTTATTATTGCGATAGCAATTATATGGACACTCAAAAGCAGATTTCTGCCGTCGGCGTCACCGTCGCCGTAGCCGTCGCCGTCGCCGTCGCCGTGAGGTTCCGTATGACGTCAATGGAGATGAAATCGTCGCCATGCGCCGAACGCTGTATGTGCGAGTGAAAGGGCGCGAGGGACGCGCGCTTTCACGGGGAGTGAACGCACGGCGGAGAACAAACGCGCGTTCTGCGCCGTGCTCGCTTAAGGGCTGCAGAAGTAAGCGTCTCTTTCCTCCTTTACAATCACCATATATGTAGAGCAAACGCGCGTTCTTCCGACGCGCGAGAGGCCGAGGGGGAGGGGCAGGGGGGGAGGGGGAGGGAAGGGAGGCGACGTTTAGCTGCGGCACCAAGTGCCTATTTATATCAGAGGCTCCGGCAACAGTCACCAACGCCGCACGCATTTTGAGCGAACGCGGGCAAAACGCCGAAGGCGTCGACAATAGTTCTGCGTGTTGCCGGTGCTGCTGCATGTCCAAGTTTATACAGCTGATGAAGCTAATATCATTACTCCGTATAGCTCTCTACAAATTTGCTATCGCAATTGATGCTTCGCCTTTCAGGTGAAACTGCGACAACTTTTTACTGAAGTATCTAACAGTGTCGCATAACTGCTGATGTGATCTCATTGTGTTTGTTTGTACGTTTATACTTGTAACTGTGACCCCTATGTTTCAGGATTGTTCTGCAGCGATTGGGTCCCTGACGTGCGGCAGGGTTTCCGTTGTGGACTCGATGCTGTAAACGCAGTCTTCACTCTCCTCAACTTCGAGGATGTAATGACGCCCTGGGCTACGTGGCCGGGATTCTGTCGCGCAAGCAGAAGCCTATATGAAGATTTTTTTTATTTCCCGCATTGGTGAATGAATGGATGAATAAATGAATAAACCTTTATTTGAAGCAGTGACTTGTCAGTCGAGGTGGGAGGGCCCGTCTTCCAGGAACCCTCTGGCTTGGATCACCCCCGGGCCCGGACGACGAGTTCGCGCTGGTCGACCAGGTCCGGCTTGGAGATCGCAGCCTCCCACGTTTCAGCGAGGATGTCTGGGTCTGCGTGTGCTGCTACTGGTTGTGTCGCTGTAATGCTTGCTCGGATGTTCTTGCATTGCAGTAGGAGGTGCGCCAGGGTGTCTGGCACGTTGCAGTGTGGACAGGTGTAGCTGTATAGCGTCGGGTGGAAATGATGCAGTAAGCTTCCGTGGGTGAAGGTATTGCTCTGGAGTCACCTGTAGTCGGTGCCTTCGTTTCTCGTTAGTTTTGGATGTGGTGGAGGGTATACCCTGCGTCCAATCCGATAGTGCTGCAGTTGTGCTTGATAAGTTAGCGGTATTGTTTCCGTTTCCTCCGCTGATTTGGGTGGGTGGAACATGTGGAGAATCTCGTGCGGGGAGGCACGGTTGACGCTTGCGCGGGCCGCGGTGTGTTCCACTTCATTCCCCTCGAGTCCCTCGTGTCCCGGATCCCACATGATGCAGGTGTATGGGGGAGGAGTATCGCCACGTTTCAGTATGTTGATCGTTTTGATTGAGATCCTGTCCTTCACGTAGTTGCCTGCCGCTGTTTGAGAGTCGGTGAAGACCACTATGGCATCCTCGCTTGTATGGGTGGCGAGTGCTATAGTGGCATTGGTGCGGAAAATTAAAATACAGGGTGTCCCAACTGTCATGCATCAAGATATATAAATAGGCAAATGTACACATGTAGCTGGAAAGAGCCAAGGTAATGTTGTTTGCCGTCGCTTGGAGATACTCAGGATATTTGTTTGCATTCCGCCTAATTTCATAATACGTCTTAAGTGATCAACTTCTAAAATATTTTAATTACATGAAAAGTGTCGATGACAAAATTGTAGAGCAACATGAAAAACTCCCGATACAGATTTGTTTCTCAATACGTGCTACACAAAAGTGTTTTTCAGAGCGTAAACCATCCCGCGAATACACGCAAAATTCCCCGCGACTGGACACTCGAGACACTTCGTCATCTGACTCTCACCATGCACTAGTCACACTTTCTAGGCTGATCCAATGGCCGAAATTGTCTACTAGCTGGGACTGCTAGGTTTGTGGCTCGTGACAGTCATGGCGTCGTTTTCATGGCGTTGTCGTCGTTCCAGGTTTGGCTTCAGACTCTCGTCATGCCATCATCGTCATACAATCGTAATGCATTCGTTCTCACACTGTCGTCGTGCGGCTTTCTTGGGCGTTTCATTGTCATCAAAGTTTCGCCATCTGACTCGCGTTATACAGCTGTCGTCACGCCTTCTACGCCCACCCATTGGCCAATGTTGTCTAATAGCTTGAGCGACTAGGTATGTACGTATTTCTGGCCGTGATACCATCGTGGTCATTGTATGGACGTCTTTCCAGGTTTGTCTCCTGAATATCGTCATGCCCTTGCCGTCACATCATTGTAGTCATGCAGCCATCATGCTTTCTTTCTGATGCTGTCGTCTTGAGGACGTTGTGTTGGTTTCATCGTCGTCACCATAGCTTCGTCTTCTTTCATCATACACTCGTCATCACGTCTTCTACCGCGACCCAGTGACCCAAGTTGTACAGCTGGGATCACTAGGTATGTGCGGGTAGCCGTGATGCTGTCACGGCTATGTCATTGTTGTCATCATCTCAGGTTTGTCATCCGACTCTCGTCATGCCATCGTTGCCTCGCCATCACCATCTTCCAGTCTTAAAAAATTAATATATGGGGTTTTACGCGCCAAAACCCCATTATGTGGTGGCGTGTAGCACAGGCGGAATATCGAGCTTCTAATATGAAGGCCGTAAGTTCGAATCCTACTCCAGTCCACCACATTTTCTGGCATGGAGACCAGCAAAAAAAGAACACATATTGCCGAGAGATTGTGGGGCTATACTAGTCCAGGTGCAACCAAATTAGGAAGGTCTACTAAGCTTCAACAACGTCACTCCCTCACCAGGACAGGAATTGGCATCCCTGGTAAAGTGTTCGGCCACTACCTCCCTCATGACTCCTACAATTAACCCATGACCCTCAGTTCCCAGCGGCTGCGGAGCACTTGACCAAGGTGGCAGTCTGACCTGTGACGCGGCAGAGGGTGCTAAGAACCTCTGGGTCCGGACAGGCCGCCACTGGAAACTGAACCTGGCAACGTTCAACACGCGCACCTTATCGGGTGAGACTAGCTTAGCAGGGCTATTTGAGGAATTATCAGGCCATGCCTGGGCTATTATTGGCATTAGTGAGGTTAGAAGAACTGGTGAGGCTTATACAGCGCTCACTAACGGCCACGTCCTCTGTTACAGAGGTCTTCCAGATAAGAGAGAATTCGGGGTAGGATTTTTAGTCCATAAGGACATAGCGGACAACATTGACGAATTCTACAGCTATAATGACAGGGTAGCAGTCGTCGTAATAAAGCTGAATATGAGGTATAGAATACAGGTAGTACGAGCCTACGCCCCAACCTCCAGTCACGATGATTAAGAAATAGAACAGTTTTATGAAGATGTGGAATTAGCGATGAGAACGGTGCAAACTCCGTACACAGTAGTCATGGGCGACTTCAGTGCAAAAGTGGCCAAAAAGCAAGGTAGGGAGCAAGCAATTGGCAACTACAGCATCGATTCTAGGAATGCGCGGAAAGAAATAGGCTCCGAATAATGAATGCGTTCTTCAGGCAATCGACCTGCAAAAGCCCTAATAAAGAAACAAGGAATGAAATAGATTTCATACTCTCTGCCGATCCCAGCATAGTACAGGATGTAGAAGTATTAGGTAGCGTAAAGTGCAGTGACCATAGGTTAAAGAGGTCTAGAATTTCTCTGTATTTGAACAGAGAAAGAGTAAAATTAGGTAAAAATAAACAGGCCAAGCTAGACGCAGTAAAAATAAAAGCAGATCAATTCAGGCTGGTGCTCGCATACAAATATGCAGCTTTAGAATAGAAATATGAAGAAAACATGGAGGGAATGAATAAACCGTAACTAGGCTGATCTTAAAAGCAGCAATTGAAGTGGGTGGTAAGGCACCAAGGCAACCAGTAGGTAAGCTCTCCCATGTAATAAAGGACCTAATAAAGAAACCACAAAACATGAAAGCGTCAAACTCAAGAGACCAGATAGAATTCGCTGAACTGTCAAAACTGATCAAGAAGAAGAAAATAAGGGACATTCGAAATTATAACGCGGAAAAGTTTGAGGAAGCAGTAAAATATGGACGCAGCATGAAATCAGTGAGAACTAAAACTTGGCGTAGGACAAGGCAAGATGTATGCACTGTAAGATAAGCAGGGTAATATCATCAGCAATTTCGATGACACAGTAAAAGCAGCGGAAGAATTCTGTAGTGACCTGTACAGTCCCCAGAGCAGCCAAGCTACTTTAATTCGAAGTCGTGATCAACAGGATATCGAGGCTGCTTCTATAACTATCGATGAAGTTAGAAGGGCCTTGCAAGACATGACCAGCGGAAAAGCTGCTGGAGAAGATGGAATAACAGTCCATTTCATCAAAGATGGAGGAGATATCGTGCTTGAAAAGCTTGCGACCCTTTATACGACATGCATCACGACTTCAAGTCTACCAGAAAGCTGGAAGAACGCCAACATTATACTAATCCATAAGAAGGGAGACGTTAAAGAATAGAATAATTTTAGACCCATTAGCTTGCTTTCAGTATTGTATAAAATATTCACTAAGACAATTGTCAATAGAATCAGGGCAACACTTTACTTCAGTCAACCAAGAGAACAGGCTTGCTTGAGGAACTGACATTCTATGATGAATCATATCCATGCCATCAATCAGGAAATGGAGAAATCTGCGGAGTATAATCAACCTCTCTATATGGTTTTCACAGTTTGTGAAAAGGCATTTGAGTCAGTAGAGATACCAGCAGTCATAGAGGCATTGCGTAATCAAGGAGTACAGGAGGCATACATGAATATCTTGGCAAATATGTATTAATATTCTACAGCTACCTTGGTTCTCCAAAAGAAAAGTAGAAAGTTAGCTATCAAGAAAGGGGTGAAGAATGAAGAGACAATCTCTATAATGGTATTCACTGCATGCTTAGAAGAAGTACTTAAGCTTTTAGACTGGGAAGACTTAAGAGTGAGGATCAACGGCGAATATCTGAGCAACCTCCCGTTTGTCGATGACATTGTCCTATTCAGCAACAATGGGGCCGAATTACAACAAATGATTGAGGACCTTAACCTAGAAAGCTACGAGTGGGGTTTAAGATGAATATGCAGAAGACAAAGGTAATGTTCAATAGCCTGGCAAGGGAGCAAGAATTCAGGATCGCCAGTCAGCCTATAGAGTCTGTAAAGGAGTACGTTTATCTAGGTCAGTTACTCACAGACGACCCTTATCGTGAGAAGGAAACTTACAGAAGAGTAAAATTGGGTTGGAGTGCATACGGCAGGCATTGCCAAATTCTGACTGGGAGCTTACCACTGTCGTTGAAAAGAAAGGTTCGCAATCACTGCATTCTACCGGTGCTAATACATGGGGCAGAAACTTGGACGTTAACAAAGAAGCTCGAGACAAGTTAAGGACCGCACAAAGAGCGATGAAACGAAAAATGTAAGGCCGAACGTTGTGAGACAGGAAGAAAGCGATGTGATCACAGAACAAACGGGGATAGCCGATATTCTAGTGTGCATTAAGAAGAAAAATGGAGCTGGGCAGGCCATGTAATGCGTAGGATGGATAACCGGTGTACCATTAGAGTTGCAGAATGGATACCAATAGAAGGAAAGGTGCAGTCGAGGACGGCAGAAAACTAGATGAGGTAATGAAGTCAGGAAATTTGCAGGCTCATGTCGGATCAGCTAGCGCAAGACAAGGGTAATGGGAGATCACAGGAAGAGGCCTTCGTCCTGCAGTGGACATAAATATAGGGTGATGATGATAATCGGCATAGAATTCGTGACGCCGGCTGCCTGACTTGAGACGGTTGATGAAGATTTAATCACGATGGTGCAACGAAAACTATTGCATCATGACCACGAGCACATTGACTTAGTGGACCAAGCTGGTAGATCACTTAGGCCATGTATTAGGCGGCGTGAGAGGGTAGATCGATAGATAGATACATAAATAAATAGGTAGATTGATAGATAGATAGATAGATTGATAGATAGCTATATAGATAGATAGATAGATAGATAGATAGATAGATAGATAGATAGATAGATAGATAGATAGATAGATAGATAGATAGATAGATAGATAGATAGATAGATAGATAGATAGATAGATAGATAGATAGATAGATGGCGCAAGGATTACTCGCTGTATTTGCGATGTGCAGAAAAATTATGTTAGTAAAACTGTTAGAGGTGTTTGATATCACGAAGTAATACTTGGGCTAGGAGAGGTGCCTAGTTCAGGACTCTTGATCATCTTAGACTACCTGAAGTTTTTAACGTGTACCTGAATCCAACAGAAACGTTTTAAGCAAAGCTTATAGGCTCACTTTGTCGGGGTTGGTGGGCGGTGTACGCGACATAATCATCAGCATTGGCTCGAGCGTCGTCGTCTTCTGCCTCAGCTGGCTACGTTGCCACTCATAATTCCAGCGTTCACTGAATTCTCTTCTGTCGTCGTAATGGGGAGGCCGCGTTTACGGGGGTATGGGCCATTGTTTGAGGGGGTGTGAGCCGTTCATTGTCTTACATGATGGACAGGTTTAATTTTGAAGGAATTTAATTTTGAAGAATCGCAGGCGGCAATGGGGCGCGCGAATGCTGCTAACCACGCCTCCGAGCAAGCTCGAGACATTGAACGCGAGCGACAACAGTGACGAGCAGAGAATCGTACAACGCAACGTAATGAAAAGTTGCATGAAAGGGAAGGACAATTAGTACGAAAGCGAAGGAAAAGTAGTAGGAAATGGAAGGAAAAGTAGTAGGTCGGCTACACACACAAGCTTCGCTCACCTCCATTATTCGACAGGGGAAGGGCTCTTGATTTGTTCTTAATTAAAAATAAATTATCAGCTCGGAAATCTTAAAAGAACTATCGCGCCACCATTGTGGCGATCCACGAATTAATTTAAACACGTAACATTTTCCAAAGTGCACCCAAAGCCCGGTACACGAACTTTCTTGCATTTTGCCGTCATGGAAATGGGGCCGCCTCGAACGGAAATTGAGACCGAGATCTCGTGCACAATACAGTCCTGGGTGGTTTTTAAATTTGTTTGCTGATATTTGAGCAGATTAGGAAAGTAATTTTTTTTCTCAATGTTATTGTACATTTAAAATGCACGCTGTGAAAGAATTCAAGGTGGTCGAAATTAACTCGGGACCTTGCAATAGTATTGCCTCCCTCAAGGCCCGCTGTACAGTTTCGGGACATAAAATCCCAGCATTTAATTTAAAGCGAGTGTCCCTAAAGAAAAGGCGGGGATACATGGTGCCCTATTCGTGCACCTGTTGCCAAAAGCACGATAATAATGAAGTGATTATTTAGGACACTACTCAACAGCATGGGCTAGCTGTGTTCCTGTAGAGCGCTAACGCTCTTGCGGTAGGTATCATTTTTTTATTGTTCGGATACATATGAAAATATTAGAAATTCTAGGTTTTGTATAAAGCGGCAAAGAAAAAAAAATCTTATACTGCCCTTTTCTTCTGTGTGTTGTCCGGGGCTGCGGAATCACTTGCCCGGAAAATCGGAGTTCTGTGTTGGAGCGCACTGCGCGCGTGGCCACGTTAGCGTGCTTTTATGCCTGTGAAATTTAATCTCATAAGCTGGACGTACGGAGAGTGTGGAATTTGGCGCGCTCGCTATTTTGGGCTGCTCTTACAGAGCGAAAGCGGGGCTGATGGCGCTTTCGCTAATTACGCGCGATGTGGCTATAGGATCTCGGGTGGAAGCATGCCTGGGAAAAATGTCGTCGGATAATTAAAAAGCATCGCCTTTTCCTTTCATAATAAGAAAACATCCGTTTACTCCAATTATGTATAGGCAACTAAAGGAAAGACATGAGAAGTACTTAATTTTTCTTAGTTACAGTTTACAAACTACTTTATTTTGGCAAAGAATGAAGAGAACGACCGTGCATGGGTGGGGATACAGCTGTCACCTCGCTAATTTTGGTACAGCGTCGCGGGCGTTATTAGCTGCATTGTTGGCCCTACTCATTTCTTTTTTACTTATTATTTCAACAGTTGAATTAAAGGAACAGGTAATTTTTCCTACGTTTGCAGGACTTCATTGTCTGTTGGCTTCATGCCCTTTACTATTAAAGTCGTCTGTGAGAAGATGTGAATGCGATTCATTCTGCGGGGTGGAAATGTGGGTGACTCGCCGTGCATCCATGAACGTAAAATCACACGCAAAACACGAAAAATGTGCGTCCGTATGCGGCAGTATTCAAGTGGTCATGGAAGATCGTCTGACTATTTTCATAACGACAAAAGATTCAGCCAGTTGTTAAGGTTTCATGTTTAAAAAAAAAGTCGCGTAGACACGGACCCCAGTAGAGGGAAACGGACAACACAGACGCCGACTATCAAATCAAAGGTCGCACAGTGGCGGGAGAGAAAGCCGACACAAAACATATCTGGGCATGCTCAGGAACGATAACGCCGGACTTCAAAATTTACTGTGCAAGCTCTGGAGAAGCAGCGCTAACCGTCAATCAGGGACACGCGCGAGCGCCTATACGCGGAAGAAGTGTTTAGGCATGACATACATACGGCAACTGTTAATAATGTAAACATTCATACAACAGGACCTTGTAACGTGCCTCTGACCTTCTGCAGTACACGTAATTAGGTCGAAGCTCCTGTAATATTGAGAAGCCATCTCTGCCTCTTCTAGTGAATTTCCAGTATCCGGGTCCTGCATGGCGCCCCGCATTCGCGATTGCCCAACGTCTTTCCGTCTTCGTTGTGCAGTACTGTTGTGATCGGCTCCAGTAAACTGTTAACCGAGCCGATGTTGTCGTCCTTGACGACATTTGTGTGTCGTCGACCTCCGCATACCGTTATCACGGTGTGTTCAGGTTGTAGTTCTTGTGACGCATATAGACTCGCACAAAACCCACTATTCCCCTCCTAGATGAATGAATGGATGAAGAAGAGATGAAGCATTCAGTTTGAAACGAAGTGGCGGACCTCCCATCCTAGTTACCTTTGCCTCTCTTCTACCCCTGTTATTACCTTGTTATTACTTATGGCTACGTTAACAGCATGTAAATACGTTATGTGTTAACGTGTTTGTGTAGTCAAACCTAACAGACTCTTTTACACAAGAATACGGAACTTGCTTCGCCGAGGCAAGCTTGCAAAGCAAGTTAAACTCCCAAGTAGATGTGAAGCGAAGCTCTTCGAACAGGCGCGCTTGTTTCAAGAAAGCACTCTCTCGTCATTGTGTTTCACCTGCGCCGGTAAAGGTGGATAAACACGCGAGGGCAAAATTACGCCTGCTCCTCGGGCCAAACAGTCACGTGATAACTTGAATCCGGCGCAGCCGAGTTAGGTCGCATTCCCACAGCCGGAGACTCCAACGCTTATAAGCAGCTGCGCGTTTGCATACTCGGCGTGCTCTATGTTCCATAGCGCTGTGAATCCCTCAGCAATAGCCAAAAAAGTGACGCTTGCCTGTTCACTTAGCGTTTTCTTGTGCACCTCACTCATGTTGAGGTCACGCAGGCTGCGCGGTCTGAGTAAATAGAAATGCGCGCGCAACCATGACTCGCCTTTCTCGCTGCACCACAGCAAGAGCATGTGCGGTCACTGCTGCATAACAACAACACACGTGGCTTCAAGCCGAGAACACGCCATCGTAGCCACGCCAATCTGTCCAATGTTGACAGATTTGGCGCTAACAACGCTTATTTGAGGTCAGACGACCGCCAAATGGACGGATGGAAATACCGGCGAGTATTTTCAATCCGGACCGCGAGCGGAGGAGGCCGGACTAGGCCAACGCCTCCTAAAGCTTCAAGGCCTGCGCCCAAAAATTACGTCACATCCTGCCAGCAATCGCCGCCGAGTCCCTGTGCCACCGTGGAACCAGAGCGGGTAGTGCCAACGCCGGCGTTGGTAGTGATTTGTCGGCGGCTGCGATGTAAGCATAGCTGTCGTGGTCAACACAATATTTTGCTGTTTGTGCGCGTTTTATTCGTGGTATGCTGCAATGCCTAATAAGTGCTAGCTATAGTGCCAAGAAGAAAGTTAAGGTGTTTTCGTTTCTAAAGGACGACGACACGTTGAAGAAGTGGTTGCGAGGAAATATTTCGTGCCAACTTCATGTACCAAGGTAAGAATACCTTTCAAGTGCATTCTTTAGTTTTCATTTTCCTCGAAGTGCTGTTTTCGGTTTTCTCAGACTGTCAAACGTCGCGCATGCGAAAGATATACAGGTGTCGTCGGTATGTTGGCACAAAGAAAAAAGTTGTCGCAGTTTCACCTGAAAGGCGAAGCATCAATTGCGATAGCAAATTTGTAGAGAGCTATACGGAGTAATGATATAAGCTTTATCAGCTGTATAAACTTGGACATGCAGCAGCACCGGCAACACGCAGAACTGTTGTCGACGCCGTCGGCGTTTTGCCCGCGTTCGCTCAAAATGCGTGCGGCGTTGGTGACTGTTGCCGGAGCCTCTGATATAAATAGGCACTTGGTACCACAGCTAAACGTCGCCTCCCTTCCCTCCCCCTCCTCCACGGCCTCTCGCGCGTCGGAAGAAGGCGCGTTCGCTCTACATATATGATGATTGTAAATGAGGAAAGAGACGCCTACTTCTGCAGCCCTTAAGCGAGCACGGCGCAGAACGCGCGTTTGTTCTCCGCCGTGCGTTCACTCCCCGTGAAAGCGCGCCCCTCGCGCCCTTTCACTCGCACATACAGCGTTCGGCGCGCGGCGACGATTTCATCTCCATTGACGTCATACGGAACCTCACGGCGACGGCGACGACGACGGCGACGGCGACGCCGACGGCAGAAATCTGCTTTTGAGTGTCCATATAAATGCTATCGCAATAAAACTTTTTTGTTAACCCTTACGCCCGGTGCATCACGTCGACTACTTGCTGCTTGGTTGCCGCAGCGTCTGTTCAGTTCTTTGTACGTGTGCGTAAATATGTAGGAGCACCAGCACCGCGCATAACTGTTGACGCCGTAGGCGTTTAGCCCGCGTTCGCACCGAATGCGCGTGGCGTTGGTGACTGTTGCCGGTGCCTCTGGGGGCGGCTCGGAGGTTTTCGACGAGATCAGAACGGGACACTCGTCGAGCAGCGTCGGAAGTCTTTTCCACCTTCTCGCCTCGCAACGTTTCTATATAAACAAGTTTCTGTTTGTAGATGTGCGCTTACTCGTGCTTAAGCAACTTCTTCACATGCAACGCATGCACGCTATATCTACAATATTGGTGCCCCGGACGTGATTAGAACACGAAACCTTCTGATAACTTCGCATAACTGTATTAATCAGTGCATGCTCATGTGTAAGCTGTCAAATGCCAAAGTCTTGATGGAAGACTCAACGCCGAAGACTGCGGAAGCTAGCCCCATGGAAGAAATTCAGCATGCCACAGGGGGTCCACCGTAGTTCCTCAGGACCAAATAAAGTTCATGTCTGTCTGTCTAATAAGGCGATTGAATAGCTTTAAATTCTGCTGTAGATGTATTGCCGGTGCCTGCGTATATGTGTGCAAAGGAAGGGAAGCGCGGTCGAGGACGGCACAAAACTAGGTGGGGTGATGAAGTTAGGAAATTTGGAGGCGCAAGTTGGAATCGGCTAGCGCAAGACAGGGGTAATCGGAGATCGCAGGGAGAGGCCTTCGTCCTGCAGTTAAAATAAATATATGCTGCTGCTGATGATGACGATGATCAGTCCGCAGATTTACTGTTATTTGCCCTAAACAAATCAGTTTTTTTGCTTGTTTTGTTACACAAACACTATTTTTGTTAATAAGTGTTAGTGTTTACGTATCTATAACCGAGCAGTTAGGAAGGAAATGCGGGAATCCATAACGTTTGTGGGGCATTTTATTGCTGCGGCAGTACACGGCTCATGAGTAACTTTTTCTTATACTGGCTGCTCAGTCATACACATGCATATCTTGTATTATGCAGGTCTGTGCCGTTCACTTCGATCCATCATGCTTGGAACGAACTGACATCGTAAACCGACTGGAAGACAGGAAAAGTGGTAGAAGAACCATTGCCTGTGCCACGTCTGCGCCCTGGGTCTGTGCCTAGCGTGTTCCCCGGGTGTCCTTCATACCTCTCGAAGGAAAAACAGAGCTCGAGAGAAGCGCCAGACATCAAGTGATCATGACAGGATGCGTCAGAACTTGCTCGTGCTATCCAAGAATCTGTTGCATCGTATGAAGCGGAGGAAGAAAGGCAACGCTTTTCAACACACCAAGAAATGAAAGCATGCCTTCAAGCAGCATCAGTGCAAGATGTGTGGACTTTCGTACATACAGAGAGGTGCACAATGTTCCTGTACATTGTAAACGAGAGTGAACCGTGTTTGATGGCCTCCCTAACAGTGTTTGATAGCCTCTAACTTAATGCCTGCTATCAAGGAGTTCCAGTCAAAAGGCTGAGAGAAGGTGTTGTCCCAGACACAGTAAACGATGTAAGATCCTTGTTTAAAGTTTTGGACAGTCTGTTTATGTGGTCATGTGAGGATGAAAACTACCACTTGGTAGATGCAATCAGTGGTCTCGGTGGCAAGCTTGAAGGCGACATTCATGCAGAAAAGAAAGAGACTGTGAAGTTTTTGAAGGAACAGCTGCTAACACTTGCTAAAGGGCAGTGTCCAGTACAGTTCTTAGCTAATGGTACTCTAATGTATTTTGTACACCATATCATCACATGCGTATATGTTTTTAAGAAACGTAAGCCTCACCCGAGCACAACACGAATTGTGTGCTCATCTTACCAGCTAGCCCCACAGGCAGAGTCTCCAGGCAGCAGTTTTCTACAATATGTCGCACACAGATTTAAGCAGCTGCAGCCTCTTGAGACTTGTGTTACGTTGATGTTAGATGAGATTCACATCAAGCCTTTCCTTGACTATAAAGGCGGGAGCATATGTGGTGCTGCTGCAAATTCCAGTGACGCAGCAACATCAGCTCACGTTTTTATAATTCAAAGCCTGCTGAAACCATTTCGAGAGGTGGCCTATATTCTTCCAGTGCAAACATTGACTGGTGATGATCTCCACATCATACTGAAGAAGGTTATTTTACGTCTGGAATAAATTGGGTTTAAGGTTGGGGCAGTTGTTGGCAACAATAATTCATTGAACAGAAAAGCAATGATGATGTTTAGTGAACCACGCATTCTGTATCCCCACCCTGCGGACCCATCCCGGCCGCTATTTTATGTTGTTGACGCAGTGCAGACTCGAATCATCCCAGCTTTTGAAGTGTGGGTATGGGTTAACGTCCAAGGCACTAAATTCCAGCAACTTGGATAAGAACGTTAAACTTGCATTGCAGGTATTTAGCCCACATGTTGCTGAAGCCCTTGAAGCCCACTGTGAGACAAATTCCCTCTATCATGCGGAAGAAACATCAGACTTTCTTAAAATCGTCATACGCTGGTGGAGCATCGTAAATGTGAAGATACCGAACAAGGGTGTACACCATCGTAATGTCTTTGAGGAGCCAATATCGTGCTTGACAGATGACCCTAAGTGTGCGTTCCTAGATTCTTTCATCACGTGGCTTGATGTATGGGAGTTCTACAGACATGACACTGGTGGCCTCACTAAAGAGACACTGAATGCGCTGAGGTTGTTTGCACACTCTCTTTTGGAGCTTTCAAAGTACTGCGTCAGAGAACCAGGCCACAAGTATGTACTGCTTGGAAAGAGACAGACAGCCTAGAAAGCCGCTTTGGCCAGTACCGTCCTATGGCAGGAGGAAACTACCAGATATCAATTAGGCAAATTTACGAGACAGAGGGGAGGATTCGTTTACAGAACGCTCTGCCAGTAATGAGTTCGGAGGACCTGAAAGGCATCGAAGACACAAGCCCTGTCAGTGGCACTTACAACAACTTTTGCATCACTGTCAGAGATGCCGACCTTGCAGCACTAAGTGCACATATATGCCTGTCATGGCATACGTTGGTGGTTATTGCGCCCATGTAGCATTGAAGGTGCTTAAATGTGATAACTGCCAAGAAAGCCTAGTTGTCGATAAAGAGGAGGCTGAGCTGGAAAGCGACCCACATTCCTTAATTACTCGACTGGACAGAGGTGGCTTGAAACTGCCGTCCCCGTTTGTTCTTACCGTGGTAATGCATACTGAAGTTGTCATCAAAATGCTCACAGAGGAAAACCACTTTTCTGAATTTTACAGGCACAAAACTAAAAGAAACTTGTTAAGCAACTTACTTTAGAGTCCCTGCCCCAGTTTCAAGAACTGACCGAATGTGCAAATAGCCACACATGTGAGCTCCTAGTTACACTAATTGCAAACTGTGCCACAAATGTGTTACGAAATAATTTATGTAAGCTTAGAAAGGATCTTCAGCGTGTTGAAAAAGAGCAATGCGGGAAGAAAAGGAAGGCACGTATCTTTGTGGACAAAGTCTTAAATGTTTTTTAACATCCGGTTAGACATCAATTTTCTGCTGTATGTTCAGTCGAAGTGATATCGTAATGACTAAGATGAACAGTAACTAAACATTGGAGATCAAACATCGCCAATCTGCTGTATATAAAGTTGCAATGGCTGTAAGACAGACTAACTGCCAATAAACATTTGTTCGGTCACCTTGTTGTCTACGTTCGGTTGCTTGATGGAAAGTAGAGTGGCGTTTCGAGTATTTGTAAATGTGGTGCAGCCTTCAACACCTGCCGCACATATTGTCCGCATAATAAGAAAAATAAAGTAATAATGGTGCTGTAGTGATTCAAAATTATCAGGTAAACGGCTGCAGTTCACTAATAACCATTATATTAACCCTGTTGCATAGCCAGCACTAATTCATGGAATCAAAAACGGCGCTTTCATTTTCGGGTCACTGACATCAAGAGCGAAAAAAAAAAAAAAACGAGCTCAGCATTAGCAAAATGAAAAAAAAAAGTTTTGCATGCGCCTACTTCGTCGACCGCAAGAATCGCTCTATTGGTGGGTCACATTTGACGACGAAAAACAATACACAAGAGTTTGAACGCGCGCGGAAATGATACACTGAGTTCACATGACGCAGAAATAGGCCGGATCCCAAATCGTTTCGCTGGCGGGTTGGGTGAAGTTCGTTGCTGAAAACACAAACCAACTGACATCCACAAATGCAAGGGGCTTTGATTCGTCGTTGACAAATCCCACGTGATCACGTCTGACCACAAAAACGCACTGAACATGGCAGCGTACAGGCTCAGCGCAACATACCAACGGCGCCACGGCCGAATACAGCCGCGCGCGCGGCCGGAGAGCCATCTGCCTCCGCGTCGTGACGTAGCCGGCGTCATGGCACGTGACCCGCCTGCCTGGAAGTTTTAGCAGGCGTTGACTAGGCGAGGGCGGCACGTTTTGATGACGCGCGCGTTACGTAATACGGCATCCGCTGCGAAAATTCCTGCTCCGTCCGGTCGTGTTAATGCACCCCTAGAGGAATTTTCGTAGCGGATGGCGTATCACGTGACGCGCACGTCATCAAAACGTGCCGCCCTCGCCTAGTCCGGGCTCCTCCGCTCGCTGTCCGGATTGAAAATGCTCGCCGGTATTTCCATCCGTCCGTTTGGCGGTCGTCTGACCTCAATTTATCGTAGTCAGCGTCAAATCTGATAACATCGGACGCATTGGCGTGGCTACGATGGCGTGTTATCGGCTTGGAGCCACGTGTGATTTCGTTGTGCAGCAGTGACCGCGTGTCTTTTGTTGTGATGCAGCGGGAAAGGCAAGTCGTGGTTGCGCACGGACTTCTTTTTACTCAAACCGCGCAGCCTGCGTGACTTCAACATGAGTGAGGTGGACAAAAAAAAAAAAAAAAACGCTAAGTGACGAGGCAACCGTCACTCTTTTGGTTCTTGTTAAGGGATTCATAGCACTATGGCATATAGGGCACGCCGAGTATGCAAACGCGCAGCTGCTAATAAACGTTGGAGTCGAGAGTAAGCACGCGGATTCCGCAAAAGGCGGTCCGGCTGTGCGAATGCGACCTAACTCGGCTGCGCCGGATTCAAGTGCTGACGTCACTGTTTGTCCGCGGAGCAGGCGGGATTTTGCCCTCGCGTGTGTATCCACCTTTAGCGTTTTTTTTTTTTTGTGCACCTCACTCATGTTGAAGTCACGCAGGCTGCGCGGTCTGAGTAAATAGAAGTGCGCGCGCAACCACGACTCGCCTTTCCCGCTGCATCACAACAAAAGACACGCGGTCACTGCTGCACAACGAAATCACACGTGGCTCCAAGCCGATAACACGCCATCGTAGCCACGCCAATGCGTCCGATGTTATCAGATTTGACGCCGACTACGCTAAATTGAGGTCAGACGACCGCCAAACGGACGGATGGAAATACCGGCGAGCATTTTCAATCCGGACAGCGAGCGGAGGAGCCCGGACTAGGCGAGGGCGGCACGTTTTGATGACGTGCGCGTCACGTGATACGCCATCCGCTGCGAAAATTCCTCCTCCCTCCGGTCGTGTGAATCCACCTTTAATGCACCTTGAAGGACATTCTTGTGTTCATGCCAGTTCGGCACTTTCACAAATGGGTGCGCCGTGGTTGGAACAAAGGCACGTATGTGTTTGGTACTCTGAATGTAGTCATGTATATAGGGTTTCTTAAACGTAAGTAATCTAAATGTCGTAGTTACGCCCGAAAGTCAAATCATCGATTGCGATAGCAAACTAGTGGACAGCTGTACGAAGGATAGTTAGTTTTATCAGGCGTATGAACTTGTAAACATAGGCAACTAAGTAAATAAACAAGCATGATCTCGCGTTCGCACAAGCAAACATGAACGTATCTCACGTGATGACCGCGGAAACTCGCTGTTAAAATGTTGCAGTGAGTAAGCGCGGGAGCACCAGCGAGCGAATTGACTTTCGTCCCACCGCACGCCTCAACGCGAACTAAGCTGCGAAAACACAGCGCAGGTAGGAAAGACTCTGCCCCCACTGCAGATGGCTTTCAAGATACAGCCGCCCGGGTGGGAGCGCGCTGCGTAGTACGCGACGTCCCCTCCAAAGCCTCCCCCCAGAGCCTTGCGACACGGCGGGCGCGCGGAGTAAAATGCTGGGCGGCTAAAGTGCGCAAATAAATGGGCAGCTAAAGTGCACCAGTATCTGTACCTGAAAAGCGCGGACACAGAATGGAGGAAGAAGTCAAGAAACTTGGCACCCATGTACACGATAATTGAAACTGAAAATAGACAGCCATGAGTCATCAGAAAGAAAGTGACAGAAATAGAGACAGTGAACTGGACGCAAGGAATGGAAACAAAAAGGACCATATAGATTTACAAGAACGAGAAAAAAGAAATTAGAAGGGAAAATCTTTACGATAACACAAAGGACAGTGCCTTCCTATTTGAGGCTCGAGCCGTTTGCCTAAGAACAAAATCATGCCGGAGCAAATATTCGGAACTTGCTGAGTCACGTGTATGCTGCAGCAAAAATTGGAGACTCGATCATCAGCACATACTAAAGGAAGGCGAAGGGATTCATTCACTCAGTGAGAACCGTTGGTAACGCACACTTTCCAGAAGCGCTTGGGTTTAAAGTGGACGGAAGCATCAACCGATCAGCCGTCGAGATAAGCAATACTCAAAACGTCTCGATACTCCAAACGATACTCTAAACGTACCGTTTAGATACGCTTAGACGTATACTCTAAACGTATCTTTTATAGTATTGGTGAAAAAAAACGCAGGGGAGAGATTGATACAACAGGATCTCTTACAGGGATAGGTAGTGGTGTAATGTAGATAGAGCAGCTTTGAGGAAGAGAAAGATGATTAAGTAGACGCGTACAAAAATGGTAGAATGAAAAACATGTATAGCATACCTGATTAAATCAAGTAGACTACGTGACTATCTGCCACTGCCCCGTTTCAAAGGAGACGGCCATAAATCATCATCATCACAATTTTGTGCAGCTGTTGAATATTTATAGAGAACATCTGGTTCAAATTGTATGGGAATGCCGGAAATGCAATGGGGTTGTGGAAATTCCCCGATGACTGAAACAAGATTGCGCTCTGCCTCCATTCTTGTTCATGTTTTATGTTAAGGGCACACAAATATGTCTAGAACGCATTCAATTAGGTTTTTATCCACCTTAACACTATCCTTAATGTCCAAAAGGTGCCACAAAAGCTTCCTGGGCTGATTTATGCAGATGAAACAGTGCTACTAGCGGACAATTCGAAGGATTTACGGAGACGTGCATATAAGTGGCAATGCAGCGACAAATGTAGGCCTTACATTTAGCACAGAGAAATCGGGAATTGTGATCCTTAATGAAGAGACGAGTAACGATATGGTATCAATTCAAGAGGAGGTCATGCCCGTAATCAAGCAGTATAAACACCTGAATGTATCCGTAAACAAAGGAAATCCGTAGCTAGGCGATAACCAAGATATTATAAAAGTTAAAGTGATGCGGAATGCGGCCCTTTTACTTTGACAACATAGAATACTTTGGGGCTACAACAAATACGAGGTGGTGCGAGAAATTGGAAAAAGATGTGGTTGATCCCTCTTATATAGGAATCGGTATAGAACACGAAAGTGAAACGTGTCTTCACAGAAGTAGTGTAATGTTTATTGCACATTGATATATAATGTCTATTGGTGTTTTGTGGCTAAAGCGCCCTTAGGCGTTGATGCACCCACGCTGACGCCTGGTGGCACGTCTCCTCCATCACGACTACCAACGTCGATGACCATGAGCAACCGTCGTGCATATGGAAGCTGCACTACGCTGCACACGCTAGCACAACGCGAAAGACGAAACACGTAACTGACACACTAATACAACGCGCAAGACAAAGCACGTAACTGAATCGTCACCGAGTCAAATCAGCGCGTACAGCGCGTCGTAATTGCAGCCTCCGCGATCAACTTCAGAAACATTTTCAGAGCTAATTGCGGAGGCCACGCTCCGCTGTGCTGAGTACGGTGAACGCCACCTAAGTGGCGTTGGTAGTGCTTCTTGATGCCAGCGTCCCTTCGAATGCTGGCATCGAGGCGTCGTAGTGCTGAGACCACCGAAGCGTTCACTGTCGGTGCGCGTTAGTGTCATAATGCAGTACTTCTCTTTTCTTCTCGTAGGCGGCGGCACCACCCCGAGCAAGAGCGCGGGTACACGGAGGAGTGTTAGATATATAAGGCGCGTCTGTGTAGCTCTCTGCAAATGCGTTTGTGGCGCAATGGGTTAAACGCTCGGCGATCTATCGTCGCGGACCGAGAGGTCGTGGGTTCGATTTCCAAATTTTGCTTGTTTGTGGAACTTTTTCTTCTGGTTTCTTTCTTTGTATTATGTTCTGTGACGTATTTCCGTGACGGAAATACGTCAGTGAAGTCTTGGTGGACCCCGGCATAAAACACTTTCGTGTTAAAATTGTAATACTGCCAGCGCTAACGTTCGCGAGGGCAAGCCCTTGCTTTCAATGAAAAATCGTGCTGAGGTTGGAGATGAACCAAAAGTCGGTGAGTCGACTGACTTTGGAGGCCCAAGGTAAAGTCACAAATGAAGCTGTACAAAGTGAGAGGGCTGTGTTACTGTTGAAGTTAGAGAAGCGCAGAACAAAATTAGTTTTGAAGAAAGACTAAGGAACGTGGATGAAGATAAATGGCCGGCTGAAGGGCACAAATATCTGCATCTCAAAAGCATGGACATTGAATGGAGGAACAAGTCAACAAATATGACAACCAAGTAAAGGGTAATTGAACATGTGAACAGGTAACCAGGAGTCATAAAAATAAAGTGAGAGAAACAGAGACAGTAAATGTGATGCAGAGGATCGATACAAAAAAGACCATGGCGATTTAATAAAACGACAAGGAATCAGGAGAGAAAGCCGGTGTAATAACGCAAAGGAATGTGCCTTGCTATTTCAGGCGCAAGCTGGCTTAATGAGGACAAAATCATACCGGAACAAATATGCGCCACAGGATGATGCATGTCTGAGCTGCAAAAAAAAAAGAAAAGAAAAACGCGCGGAAATGGTTCGCTACATGGTCATGGAATGCCAAGATATTTACCCACTGGGGCCCATAGAGTACGTCAACCTTCCGGAAGCGTTGAGATTCAAAGAAGATGGAAACCCAGCATTCGAGGTAAGCTAGAGACGTTGAAAGTATTGCTGAAAAAAAAAAGATGAAAAAAGAAAAACAGGCAAGCGATTAATAAAACAGAAGTGATAGCAAGCATATCTATTGGTACAATGTAGTGATAGCTAGAGGTTTTAAATCTGAAAGTGAAGACCCAGATCAGATAGACATAAAGCTAGACTAGTTTTTTGATACAACCTGAGTAAATGAAGCAGGCTAGGCGACTATTTGTATTCGCCCTGCTTTAAAGGGGATGCGAATAAGGAGCATCGTCATCATTTCTCGCGTTAGGCCTCGAAGCATTCGAAATGAAAAGCGATCTCAAAAACTTCGCGAAGTTACACATAATACTCTTTCATCGAAACGGTCTGAGAATGAGCGAAAGCTGTTCAACACATGAATTTGCACGAATGAAGTAAATTCTGCAGTAACAATGGCAGATATATTTCGTAGCGGTGGCCGGGACCACTGCCATGTTACCACGCTACTTACGTAAGTCACGCAATGCCGGTAACGGTAAATCTGAAAAATAGCCAGTGTATGCTAAGTGTTATGGGTCCCTCCGCGTTTTGCGCATGCACATTTATTTATACAGGCCGGGAACATTTCAGTTTTGCGACAAATTTCACCCCCATGCCCCCAAATATAAATTTGGTGTAACGCACAGTTGTCTCCGATAATTGGGAAACTGCGTATGAAATGGCCATTGAACGGTTTGAAGCACTTGCTAAATAGTTTATTTGGAAGAGCTGTATTTGATCCACCTGAATTTACTTCCGCATGCTTATTTGCTATAGTTATGAGTGCAGGCCACGTATTCTGTACCAATTCAGTTTCTAAAGAGTTCGCTTTGCCAGCATGTGGTTGCGAGCCTGGGTGATGCCATCGCTGTGGCGCGTGCCAACATATGCTGTTGACGTCCCCCTCACAACTGGCAATCATTTTCAAATTTAACGTGGCGTCTCCTACGAAGCGAACTGGCCGGAAGTGGTTCGGTTTGAACTGAAGATGCAGTGTAGCAAGTGCAGAGCCATTTGCGCGCCATGTGCACGGGCGCGATCGGTGTTCAGAGCAAAATGGTGGTGATGCCGGATCTGGTGGCCCCTTGTTAGTGCTTTTAGAGAGCCTCCGTGAGATACGACCACGGCTTCGACAGTGACAGGACGCGTTTGAGATAAAGGATGAAAAATTACGTCGGCTCTCTTAGAGACATTTCACCACCTGGGCGAGCAGCTTGGCGGTGTTTCGGTTTGCGACACTCTACTGTTATTGATACAGTGGCCAAAGCCCTGTGGAGTCTGGACGTTGCGATTTTTATCGTATGGAAGTTTCCAGCTGTGCGTGGCCAACGAGAAAAATGGCACCCCCCGCCCCCCTTCACCCACTTCAGCCGTCGGCCCGCCGCATACGTTGTCTGTTGCCGAAAGCCATTACGACAGTCAGAAAAATAAAATGTTGTGTGAAGTTTTAGCGGACACCCCATGATATGGTGGCTGTGACGCAATGGTGGCTCGACAGCGCCCAGGTTCCTGGGGTCGTCAGTCGGGTTGACGGGGCTCAAAGGGGTACCTGCTCAACGATAGAATTTAGGCTGGTTTTTCCGACGATTACTACACGTTTAAGGTTACGAAGGGCGAGGTGCTTCTGGTAGCAGTTGCGCGCCATGTTAACGTATACGACGCACTGCTTAGTGGGCTGAATTGGGCAAATGCACTAAAAATGTATACACTAAGTCACTCACCGCCAATATGTTGCACATGCGTTTTAAAATAACATATATACTTCTTAAATACCATCGACCAAATAATTTTATTTACCAAGAAGCGTTTCCGATCGATCTATATATCCCCTCATTTGTGGCACTCACTTCCGAACAAAAGAAAAACAAGCAAACAAGAAACCTGCACACCAATTGGCCTCCGTCCTTCCTCTCGTTCTCGTTACGTCAGCAGACCACCGAAATGTGATTACATCGCCTAAGCGAATGCTTTGAAAACCTTATCGCTGCAGAATAAGAGTCCTCATAAATTGTACAAGTTTGCCAGTACACAGGGCAGGGCAAGGATACTTTGCAAATGTATCAATATACAGATACCAAATACTGAAGTGATAAGTGTTTGGGAAAGAGATCCAAAATACCCGTAAACCGTTTTTGCGTTACACGATACTTCACGATACTTCAGATACTAGATGAGAGAAGATAATATTTATTGCATCGTATACTAAGTACATGACACTGGGGACAAGCAGTAAGAGCTGTCAGAAACGACAGCTTGACAGAGCCACATGCCTCAGTACATTGACTGCAGTGCACCAGGAACAGAATTACGTGTCTTTGTATTTAAATAAGGGACAGTTAGAGTGAAAAAAAAAGTTTTAAAAAGTAAGACGCGCTGCACCTTACAGCACAAAGCAACATGCAATAAAGAACTGTGAGTACTTTCTTCTTATGACACACAATGTACATGAACGTGCGCTGCACCATTTCACTCTACAATGAAAGAAAGTAAACGAAATGTGAACAGGATAGTTAAAAAAGAGCACTGTAACGGGGAATAATATTAGGACAATGGCAAAAAATCTGAAACAATTATATCACATCGCGAACATAGTACGAAGTTTCCAGAATGTCATGTTTTTTACTTGTATATTTTTTCATATAAACTATTTGATAGTCTGGGTAGTCTATTCTGCAGTGTTTGTAAAGAGTTATTTGTTCTTTATGTTCTTACTGTCCATGGTTCTGAACTACGTGTCTGATAATTTGTAATACTTCCTTGTAAATTGTCTAAGCGTTCTAGAAAAGAGACTGCATGTTCGTAGTTCCTGTCGTAAATGTTTTACAAAGAATATGTCCAAAGAATTTATCGCAGGCAATACGTTTAACTGATGAATAGACTAGGTGTGATAATACATAGGCACGTTTTTAACAGTCCTAAGGAATCGTTTTTGCAATTTATGAGTCTTATGCAAATGTTTCTGCGTCGTGATTGCCCAAACTAAATGGCAGTAATCACCTCTAGAACAGAACAATATGTTGTAGATTAGTATTTTAATGTCAGATGGCAATATGTGGCGATCACGGTAAATAGCACCAAAAAATTTGTGCAAGCTTGGCCAGCATTAGATTCACGTGGACATTCTTTCATACTTGTCATTTGTATCTTAAAGAGGCCCTGAATCACTTCTTTATTGAAGTGTAGAAATGCATTTGAAGTGAAGATAACCTATTTCAGATATAGCTTGCCGCAAAAATTACTCTAATGCCTTCAGCAGAACCGGAGTTATTGGCAGTCAAACACGGCCTCCGCTGTTTCTCCCGGTCCTTCTTGAATGCCTTGCACTGCGAAAGCTACAGTGGAGTAGAGTGGGGCGTGGCCACAAGGCTCCGCCTTGTAGATTTCACCGTGACGCGCAGTTCAAATTTCAATTTGGGTGTTAACGTAGACGCAATGACTTTCGAATTTAATGCCTACGACGCGCTCAACGTAAGGTAAACGCGGTTGTCCTCAGCGAGCCGCAGTGCGCTTAGCCAGTGGACTGGTGGCGGCACCCCGCGGCAGCCCGTGGTATCTACGCTGTGTAGGCTACCGCAGCTACCAATTGCAGCCACGCTTGGGAATTCCCTTTATTACGAAAAAACAGCAGCCAGTTCCACGAAGTGAAATTTGTCGAAACAGCGGAGCTGTGGTCGTTCTATTTCTGCGATTGCCGCGCCAGAAACGCCATCGCCCGTGGACGCCGAGGCGTCCCATCCCCCGCAAGTAGCGCTGTTCGGGCCAGCCAAGCGGCCGCGAATGCACCGCTTCGCTGTTTGACCATGTTCCCGGCACCCCGCCCCTCCTCATACCCCGACACCCTACCGCCTCCTCCCCGGCGCACACTCCGAATGCTCAGCTACTCTCCTCCCGGCGAGCGGGTCACGTGACCTCTTTGGCTCTGCTCCTTAATCTGCTCTTGCGTGACGGCGCCGTCGTCGACGGCGCACGCTCTACTAAGACCAGCTCTGCTGTTAATAAAGCGCCCAGAAGAGAGTGAGGAGCACGCTTTTGTTTGAAAAGAGATCGTTTGAGAGAAACGTGTCCTCGCGCTCCGCTTGCGAGCTCCACGCACCGCGTGCGACCGCAAAACTTGGCTGATATGTTCACAGCAGCGTATGCTAGCCGCGGACTATGTTATATCACCAAACCCGAGGGCTGCTTCAGGGCCCCTTGAAGATACTTTGAAGCATTAGTTAATTCCACATTATAGCTAAAGTACATGGATTGCTGCAAGTTTACGGGTGTTTACTTGAAATTTAATGTCTCTGTACAGTGGACCTTGTTCCTTTGAAGTTTATTCTACTCACACTTGATTTTTTTCGACATACTAACCAAGCATTATATCGCTATTGCGCAACACTCTATGGGGCCGGCCCCAGTTCAACCAGATCAATTCAATGGTACGATGAGCAAGCAGCGATTTTCCCATTTCACCTTTGCTCTTGGTACGCTGCACTGCTTTATGGTTGGATCATAAACCGGGTCAGCGTCCTATTTTTCTCTATCTTAGATGTTCTTAATTTCCCCACAGTAAGCCTAAGTGGGAAACTTTCATAGTACATACTCAATTGTTGCGAGCGTTCTATGGACGTAACAATGTTTAAAAAGAATACATCGTGCTATGTACTTTTCGTTTATATGTGCAAGTAAACGGCAGTAAATGTAGCGTAGGGCATCAAGGTACTTAAAGACGTAGGAACACCAGAAAGTATAAGCAAAGAACTTTGGGGCATGCACCACCATCTCGTACCAAATGAGATGCCCATATCTCCGCAACCGTGGCAATAAAATAACTTTCAATCAGTAAACAATACTGCGATAACAATTATATGGACACTCCAAGCGAATTTTTGCCATCGCCGTCGCCGTGAGGTTCCGTATAAAGTCAAAGGGTGATAAGATCGCCGCGCGCCGTTTGCTCTATGCGCGAGTGAAAGCGCGCGAGGGACACTCGCTTTCACGGAGAGCGAACGCACAAGCAGAGACCAGATGCGACCGTTGTGCGAAAGGCCGTGGGGCGATGGGAGGGAGGGAGGAGGGGCGACGTTGTTATGGCACCAACGGCGCAAGGGGAACTGGCGATTCAGTCTCGAGCGCGAAAGGAGGAAAGCGGCAAGGCAGTGCGGGAGGGAGGGGGTGCGGCTTCTACTCTGCCCACAACAGCGTACTTGTACATTGCGCAGCTGCGGGTGGTCGCGCGCACCGTATCTTGAAACCGATCTGCAGACGGCTGATATCTTTGTACGCGCTGTGCTTTCGCCACTCAGTTTCCGTTGAAGCGACGCACCGCACGAACCTTCGCTCACTGATGAAACCGCGCGTGCTCACGCCAGCGTTTTGACAGCGGTTGTCTGCCGTCGTCGAGTGGGTCTATTTGTGTTTGTTTGTGCGCGTTTACACCATGCTTGTCAATTCAGTTAGGAAGCGAATGTGTCCAAGTTTACACAGCCGCTAAATCTACTATCCTTACTCCGTCTAGCTCTCTACTAATTCGCTATCGCAATTGAGGCTTCGCCTTTCGGACGAAACTGCAATTTTTTTATGATGACCAAAACAGCACAGATTTTTTGTACTAAATTAGAAAGTACGCGCAATTTAAGGTAATGAAAGATTTGACGTGGAGGAGTACGTGCCGTTGATGATGGTCTTGCAAAATGCGCATTCGAATACGGGTGACGGAGAGGACACCAGCTATGTAACTATATTGAACAACAAAGAAGGAAATGAAAAAAAAAGACCCAGGCCTGCGCGGCACACGCAGCACAGTCACAGCGTAAGCTGGGGGAGGTGCTCAAGAGTATAGCTCCAATTTGAACACCACGTACAACAGGGTCTTCGCGGCAGTCTGTTTGCCTCGTTTTGACGAGAACGATCTGAACTGCGCGCCCGGCGTCGACGGCGAGCTGTGCCGTGTAATGCTCTCTGCACAGCAGTCTGCTGAGCCCGATCAAGCCTTACAACTGCAACTTACATGTCGGGCGTGCCGCCTTTGCAGGCACCTTAACTAGATGGCGCCACCATACTGGCGGAGGCTCGGCAGCTCGAGAACGCGTTGACTACGCGCCTCGTCTGAATCGCATATCGCCGTCTGCGCCTGCGGACGCTGCGTATGCAGACATCTTACCTAGACGGCGCCACCATATTGGCGGAGGCTCGAGTCGCCTCCCCCTGCGTGCTTGCCTTGCATTTAAATATTTTCCGCGGCCCGATAGCAAGCGCTTGCGTGGCTCAGTGGTAGAGTATCTGGCTCCCACGCAGCGGGCATGGGTTCGATCCCGGCGGGAATCTGGTAATTTTTTCGTGTTTCCAGCGATAGCGGTTACGCTGCGGACGCCGGCGGCGGCATCATCGCGGCCCGAAACGGCTATTGGAATGAGCCCATAACAGCTTACGCTGTAAAAAAAAAGAAAACATGTGATACCTGAAAGCGCTGCGCATTACATTTCGGACCCATCTAAAGGAATGTGGGTTTCTCTCAACGCTGTGCATGATATAGGGGAAAATTTGCCGACGACAACAATTGGTCACTATAGTGCTCGGAAACTGAGCAACAACTATTCAGCATTTTTTTCATGTTTTGATCGTGTCAGATTACTCATATAGAAGTTGTCGAAGTCTGTGAGTTTTAAACATGCTAGGAGAAATGTAAATGACACAGGGTTTGAATAGTAAAAGCGGCTGGAGTGCGGAAGTGCAACGAAACTAGGCTTGTATATACCTTCTCACGGTGCTCGGTAATTCAGGTAGTAGCCACGTGGTCCTGTCTATGTTATCAAAATAATTCCTATGGTGAACTGCTGACCAAATTTTGTGCACCAGCGCCAGAACCTGCCACTGCTAAATACTCGCTAAGATAATCCGTAATTGATTTTATTATGCAAAAGGAATAGCCACAGTACTCAAAATCTGAAGCGATGTGTATTGCTGTTTCAGAAGCCATGTTTCTTCATTGGGCAAAACGCATGTAGACCTATTAGCTGGAACAGTGTTGTATTGTACGACATGTGCTCAGAAGGTGTCTATTTATCGAAAAAGGTTAAGCGCAGACTTTCCAGCAAAAAGATATGCTATGAACACTGACTTGACTTCCATCCTGCAGTTGCATCAGTCCATCCGAGTGACTATATGGTGTTATATGGTGCAATTTTATTCATTAATTTTTCTAGTGCCCTACAGCTTCCTATTTCATCGATCATGCTCGTGTACTTTAAAAAAGACTTAGCATCAAAGAGTCTTCTTTTATATTTTATTCTTTTTCTTATGGTTGCTATTATGTATAAAGGAGTAGAGTCACCATCAGAGCGTGACTGAAGGTATTTCTTTTATTTTGATTTCAATAAAAAGCGACTGAACTTTAACTGCCATCTATTACTTGCCTGAGTGACTCTGTTTGTCCCTGAATTTTACTTTATGTGCATCTTGTATCCTAAGATGCATGATAGTTCGTGTGATGCTTCGACAACACAGATACTGATGCACGTCTTTCTTAATGTCTCATGATATAGATGTAAGATACGTGGAAGCTATCTGGAAATGGAATCTAAGAATCATGTTATCTTCGATACGTCCCAGCCCTGCCAGTGCATTTGTGTGAAGTGGCTATTCAGAATCTCTGCCGTTGTTTTCTGTACTTAGCCGTAGTTTGCGGATATCGGTTCAACGCAGATTTCGTTGAATCGTGTGTTAGTGCGATAGCAAATATATGGACACTCGAAGCGACTTTTTGCCGTCGGCGTCGCTGTGAGGTTTCGTATATATTTAGGTATATGCAGCTTTATGTCACACCATGCTATATGATATACGGTATATTGCCACACCATTCCATCACTAAAGCTGCTAATACCACGTCTTACATTATTATCAAAATATTTCCTTAGAATTTCAATAATGGCAGTCCATAAACAAATGGGAAACAAAACACCGACGGCGCATGCGTTTCATCTTAAATTTTCTCAGGCATAAATATTAAAAGTGTCAAACTATAAGAGAGCTCAAACCTGAAAATGATGTAATTTTGTTGGTGCGGCAGTGCACTACCTCCGGGATCGGCCCAGGAAAGAGGTTTGAAACATACCCGATACGGAAAAATGGTGGTATTGTCGCTAAGGAAGACGCTGGCTATAATTAATAAACGTACATGAAATTGTCGGATGGCAGGATTCAGAGGACCTCTGTAGCACAATCAGTGGTTTTTACTTAGTCATGCCCAGCTTACGTTTACTTCAATTCATACTGCCAATACAGCTACGAGGTTTACATTTCGCGGCATATTGTAACATGTGATCACATTGATTTCTTCGTCCGTATGGCGAGTGAGTGAGTGAATAAACTTTATTGTAAAATAAATTATTCAGCTGGCCTCATGCGAGGCTTATCTATGGTCGGGGCCCCTATTTCAGGGCTCCGCTGGCTTCCGCAAGCCTGTTAGCTCTTCTGACCAGGAGGATCTGGTCCTCTAGGTCTGAGCTGGCCAGCAGTGCCTCCCACTGATCTCTATTTGGATTTGGTAAGTGAGGTTCGATGTTGTGTGATGTACACTCCCATGTTATGTGGTACAGGGTTGGTGTTGACCCGCACCATGGGCACATGTCTCTAAAGGCTGAGGGGTGTATCTCGTGTAGTTTATGTAAGCTGACGAAGGTGCCTGTCTGTAGCCTACGCAGATCGGTGGCCTCTTCAGTCTTTAGTTTTCTGTAGGGCGGTGGGTAGAGCATACGATTCCCTCTATAGTAGTTTAATATAGTCGAGTAATCGGGATCGATGGGCGTATGGTATGGTATGGAGAACTTTATTGAGTCCTGAAGGTCAACCCTGGGTTGACGCGGGCCGCTCCCACGTTGGGACTGTCAGGCCGAGGATCGATGGGCGTTAGGTCCTCTACAGCGGATGTGTTGAGGGCCCGGTAGTTAGCGTATCCTCGGGCTGCTCTATCCGCATGTAGATTCCCTGTGATCCCTTCGTGTCCCGGTACCCATGTAATTGTTTGGATAAATTCTTTTTGGCATTCTTCTTTGAGTTTGGTGAGAATTCGGTGTGCGTTCGTACCAACCCTTCCTCTTTGGAAATTCCTGCATGCTGTTTGCGAATCTGTTAGGATTGTCAGCGATTTCATTGATTTCTTTCCCTCTTGGATAGCGAGTGCGATGGCGACTTCCTCCGCTTCCGTGATGGAGCTGGGGAATATCGACCCGCTGGAGGTTATTGTTCCTCTGCAGTCAGTCACCACTGCTACTGCTTTCTTAGCGTTGCCTGTGTAGAGTGCGGCGTCGGTAAATCGCGCTGCATTCATAAAGCCGAATTTCCTTTCGATGTATCGGGCCCTTGCCTGCCACCTGCCGGGGTGGAGGTTCGGGTCCATGTTTTTGGGAAGCGGGGTTACCTGGTACCAGCTTCCGATGGTGCGCGGTATTTCTTGTGTTTGTTTGTGGGCTTGGAGTTGGGCATTGTAACCAAGTCTCTCAAGCATGCTCCTGCCTGTGGGTGTTTGGAGGAGCCGGTTTTTCTGCGAGATGAGTTGAGCTTCGGCTAGTTCTTCAAAGGTGTTATGAAGTCCTAGGGCCAGAAGTTTCTCGTTTGGAGTGTTCTTTGGTAGGCGTAGGGCAGTTTTGTACGCCATTTTTATGATTACATCTGCTTTTTCCTTCTCCGCTTTAGTTAGGTTGTAGTAGGGCAGACTGTATGTTACCCTGCTGACTACTAGGCTCCTTACTAGGCGAAGTGTGTCTCCCTCCTTCATGCCCCTTCTTCTGCTTGTGACTCGCGCATCATTCGGGCGATTTGTTGGGCCGTTGTTTTGAGGAGGGCGAGGGCATGTTGACATCTGTGATTGGATTGGAGCCACATCCCTAGAATCCGTACAGTCGTTTTCTCGGGTATGTTGCCTCCATCGATTTTGACTTCTATGCGTAGGTTTGGGTCCGTGGGTACCGCTCGTTTTCCTTTCCCTTTCCATATTCTTATGATTTCTGATTTGTCGGGTGAGCACTGGAGTCCTATTTGGCGGGCATATTGCTCTATTGTAGTGGCTGCTGTTTGGAGCTGTTCATTCTTATCGGCCAAGGAGCCCTTGGTTGTCCATATCGTGATGTCATCCGCGTAAAAAGCATGTCTGATACCCTGGATGTCTTGGAGTTTTCTGACCAGGCCAATCATGGCGATATTGAAAAGAGTGGGTGAGATTACCGCTCCCTGAGGAGTCCCCTTGTTCGGGGGGTGGAAGGTTGCAGTTTCGATCTCTCCCAGCTTTAGCTCTGCTGTCCTTTGGCTTAGTAAGCTTCGAACGTAATTGTACGTTCGCTCCCCGCAGTTGGTGTTTGCTAGTCCTTCCAAGATTCCTTGGTGGCTCACGTTGTCAAAAGCCCCTTTGATATCTATGGCTAGGATAACGTGTTCGCCTGCATTCGGAATGTTAGTGAGTACCTCTTCCTTTAGTTGGAGGAGGATGTCTTGGGTTGAGAGCTTAGCTCAGAAACCGTACATGGTATCCGGCACCTGCCCACTCTCTTCCAGGTACTGTTGTAGTCTGACGTTTACTACTCGCTCAAAGATCTTTCCTAAGCAGGATGTAAGCGAGATTGGTCTCAAGTTTTCTATCGCCAGTTTCTTCCCGGGCTTGGGTATCATGATTACTTTCGCATGCTTCCACTGTTCCGGTATGGTTCCCTTGAACCAGTGGTCATTTACGAATTTTGTGAGAGCGACTACAGCTGCGTCGCTCATGTTTCTGATGACAGCGTTAGTTATACGATCCACCGCGGCTGCCGTGTTGCGTGTCGAGCTTGCTATAGCCGCTCTGACTTCTGCAACCGTAATGGGCTCGTCTAGCTCTGGGTTTGGGGTTCCACTGTAATAGGGGTAAAGTCCCCGTAACATTTGAGGTGTAGAGCCTTAATGATGTCTTCGTTTGTTCCTGGGAGGGTTTCCAGGGACTTTTGGCATTCGCCTTTGGTTTTTTGTGGGTCTATAATTGCCCTGAGGATTCGCCATGTTTTGGCTGTGCCCAGGGTACCATCCAGGGAGTCACAGAATTTTTCCCAGTTTGTTGTCACTAGCTGGTTCGCGTACTCCTCGGCTGTACGGGTAATCTCTGCAATTCTGAGTTTAAGTTTCCGATTATGCTTCTGTTTCTTCCATCTTTTCGTGAGGCTCCTTCTAGCTTCCCACAGGTGGAGTAAGTGTGGATCTACTTCGGGGGTCTCGTTAGTTCTTGCGATTTCTTTGGTGAATTTTTGTTTCTGGTTACGGATCTCTTCGCACCACTTATCTAAGTCGGTAATTTCATTGGAAGTGGAAGTTTGTGCTTCTCGAAACCCGTGCCAATCTGTTATTTTTGCCGTTCCAATCTGCCGCCGTATCTTCCCAGTTGGGATGACGGTGCTCACGATAAAGTGATCACTGCCTAGATTGTTGAGTGTATTTGTCCATTCCACCCTGTCACAGTTCTTGACTATGGTAAGATCCGGGGTTGTGTCTCTATTTATACTGTTACCCATCCGTGTAGGTATGGTTGGGTCAGTTATTAGCCTCATGTCTAGCTGGTCGATCTGGTCCAGGATGTTCCTGCCCTTAATGTCTTGTTTAGGGTAACCCCAGCTAGGATCTTTCGCATTGAAGTCGCCTACAATTACTAGCAGGCTACCCTTAGCAAGGTGGGCAGTCTCCTTTAGTAGTTTACTGAAATCTGCCTTCCTTTGGCTAGGGGGACTATAGATATTTAGTACGAAGGCGCTCTTCTTTCTATTGCCTTTGTATATGAGTTCCACGATGAGATGGGAGATCTCTACTTCAGCGATGGGGTCGTGCCGAAGTGCAGTGATTGTCTTTTGTACGAGTGTAGCTACTTTCCAATCGTTGTCGTTTGTGGTCTACACTTGGTATCCTTGGAGAGTGGGTTGGGTACCAACCTCTTGAAGGGCTATTATTCCCGGTGGGGTTTGTTGAGCGGCCACCAGTTGTGTTAATAGTCCCTTTTTGCGGCGGTACCCCCGGCAGTTCCACTGCCATATTTCAAAGTTTTCTGTGTTCGCGTGCTTACGTTTAGCCATGGTTGCTTTCTTGGGACATAGCCGCGAGCCCCGGTCTACTGTATGGCTTCTCGATCGGCTCGTTCTCTGATTGTGCTTCCTGTGGTTTGTTTGCGGATCGTCTTACTTATTTCGATGTGGTAAGCCTGTAGTTTCTGATCGAACCTAGTTTCTAGGTCTTGCATTTGTTTTATCAGTTGTGTCGTGACTTGCTCTGTAAAACGTGGCAGTATTTAGATGAGCATATCCTGAATTTGCTTCTTTTGGGCTTCCGTTAGTTCCTGTGTCTCCTCCTGCGGTCTAGGCCGTTTAGATGGAGCGGCTGGCTGTTGTTGTGGGCTTTGGGGTTGGGATTGCTGTTTCTTTAGCTATGCATTCCCCTTTCCAAATCACCTAGTCTTATTCGCATGAGCTCAAGCTCGCGTTCAAGCTTAGTGAATTGTGTTGTGTTTGGTTGTGGTTTATGGTGGGAGGCTACTGCTGCCCAGCTCACCTCGTTACAGTTGGCTTCTTTCTTCTTCTTTTGTTGTTGTGGCTTGGTCTCGGGTTGCTTGTTGCCTCTGGAGCCGGTCCTCGTCCTGGACCCAGATTTAGAGCGGGAACGGGATCTCTCTGGCGATGAGGAGCCGTCGCGGTCAGAGCTCAGCCACCGCTTGTTCGGAATGTTTTCCGTCTTGGGGCGGCTTTGATGTTTGGTAGTCTTCTTTGTCGGTTGAGTAGGTGGTCGGCCTCGTGGTGGCACACGCTTAAGTTTGTTGCGAAACTTGGGAGCGGCGGTGCCCTGTGTGCCCTGTGCGGCCCCGCACAGGGCACACTCGGGTTCACACTTGTGTCCTTCCTCTGGATTTTGTAAGTTGCAGTTCTTGCAGGCCTTGACTGTGGGTTCCAGGCAAACATCGGCCCGATGTCCCGCATTTCGACACGTGTAGCAGAACTGGCGAGTTGGCTGATAGATTCGGCAGGGGATCTCTCCTCCGTAATAGTAGACATACCGAGGAACAATCGGGCCGTCGAACAGGATGATTGCGGTCCTGGTCTTGCCGAACATGCGGGCGTGCATTATTTTGACGCCCTGAGTGCGGACTCGCAGGTTTGCCATCAGCTCGTCTTCGGTCGTCCCTTCGTCGATGCCGTGGATAACTCCCTTGAGGAGGTGTTCGGGAGTCGATATGCAGGCATTTACTGGGTGTTGCTTGCCTTGGATATTCAGGCTCGTAATCTTCATGACCAGTTCGGCAGTCCTTTCATAGGGTGTACTGACCACTATGATATTGGACCCCGGCCTCAGTCCCAGGAGGAAATCTTCTCCTCGGCACTCTTGCGGGCTTCCGCTGGCTTGTGAGATCGCCCGAGCCACTTGATGGGTTTGCAGATCCTTTACGGCGAGCCCAGGCTTTGGCCGTATCACGATTTTCATGTCGTTGCGCGGGAGGGGCGGCGGGCGGCGGCATGGGCGGCTCCTTTCAGCCTTGCTTCCAAGTATAGTGCCGTTCTGCACAGGTGGTTTTACGAAATCCTTGTCGGACCGTCCCCTATAGTTTTCCTGCGCATGTGCGCCGTGCCTCGCCACGTTGACAGAGAACGCCATGTTATCTTTTTCTACGCCTTGTCGCCGCGCTAACCGTAGCTGCCCCTCGTGGCTCAGGTTTTTCTCCTCGTCGGCGATTTGGGCGTCTCGCACCTGCCTTTTGAGCTGCTTTCGCGTTCGCAACGATAGAGCGATTTTCCACTGACCTTCCTTGGCGCTGTTCCCGGCGTCGGTGGCGGATCCCCCGTTGATCACCCCGTTAGGCAATAGGAAATCCTCTTCGACACCCGAGGCATCCTCCATTTGGTCTTCGTTTTCGTGGTCCGTGTCCATAACGGTCACTGGGTGGTCCGGGCCTTTGTCCGATGGTTTTCACTTCACCTCGTAGCGGTTAGACCGCCTACGGGCTCCCGGGGCCCCGCGTTCCCCTCCAGCCGGCAGTGCTGGCGTGGCGGTTCAGCGTGGTCGGGCGAAAGATGGAAATTTTGGAAAAACCAGGACTTGCCTTGCCAAAATCTTGGTATCAGCGAGTTCCTGGCGTCTTCTGATGCCTCTGCGTCCAATTCCGTGGTGGTCCGATGATTTTGGCCGCTGTGGTGGTCATTCGATGACCTTGAAGTGGGAGCGAATGTGACAGCCATAGTTGCATTGTCCGCCGCTCTCCGTATGGCGAAACTGTTAGTTTCGGTCTGCCCGAGCACTCGGGAGCAGCGCCCAGCAACAAGAAACCAAACTCCACAGGAACCACTAGACGAACGCAACCACAGCGTCCGGTGCGTTGACACTCCGCACGAATTATTATTATTTGATTTGTACACATATACACACAAGGACACAAAGGGATTAAGGAGGGAGCAAGCTGACAACTGCCACCGAGAGGGGCACAACGCCTGCCTACTCCTATAGGAGGAGGGAATAGAGGAAATGAAAATATGAGAAAAGAAAAGAGGAAATAAAGAAATGACGGAGACACGGACAGAACAAATAAAAAAATAAAAACAAAACAAAAATACAAATAATGTCTATAAACGGGAGGCCAAGTCAGTGTCCTTCAGAAAACTTAGCAAGGCTCGATGGGCCTGGTCACGTCTTGCAGCGCTCCCCTTTGGAAAAAGGCAATCGTCAAGGGTCGCACATTGCAGCCCCATAAGTCTATACTCCTTAATTAGTAATGCGCGCTGCGCAACGAATGCGGGACACTCTAAAACTAGATGTTCAAGTGTCTCACAGGAGCCACAAAACGTACACGACGGGCTGTCCACACGTCCTTGTCGGTATAGGCGTTCGCGCACCAACACAGACCCAACCCTTAACTTGTATAACAGTGCTCTAGCACGACGGGGCAAGCCTCGACCACGAACGCGGGGAGGGAACGATCCGTCTGCAACACGCCAGTCTGGGTGCTGCTTTAGGAGGTGTCGGCGTATAAGGAGACGGGCGTTTTCAAACGTGCACGAAATGTCAGGGCCGTCACATTCATGGTGGGCACAGCTTGAAGCGAGGCGATCAGCCTCTTCATTTCCAGCGATGCCCACGTGCGAGGGTACCCACTGGGCAATGAGGGACACTCCACAGGAAGTAATTTTGCCCGAAGTTTCTTGGATACTGCACAACAATGGGCTATCGGCATCTTGTCTAAGTCTGCTGAGGGCAGCACGGGAGTCTGTAAGAATGACGACCTTCAAGGCGTTTAATTCTTCGTGTACGTATTTCCGAGCAACATCAATCGCTGCTAGTTCTGCAGTTGTTGATGAGGTTGGATGTAGTATTCTGAATACCCGTCTGATGCCAGTCGAAGGGCAGAAGAAAGCTGCAGAAGCGCCTTGCGCGTCGCTGTGTACAGATGCGTCCGTGAATATTTGAATATAACCTTCAAATTTTTCAAATAGGTGGGACGCACGAACACTAGGCAGGAAAAGCTACGCCAAAACAATGGGCAATAATACAGCACATGCAGAAAATATACGTACATATACAACCAGTACAATTTTGAGAAGGAGGGCGATGTTTTTTAAGTGACACGTTCTTCACTCACTGATGCCATTCAGCATCTTGTCGCCACAGCATGCGTAGTGGCATTATTCTGGGCATATCCATACATCCGCAACAAAATAGGAATACCTGGGACGCTCCGCACGATGTGGTTCATATCTACTTTGTGGGGTCACTCCACGGGCAAATCTAGGTTCCGGGGCCAGGATGCCGGAATGGCGCTTACGATGGTCATGAGTTCCGTCTGGCCAAAGCTGTACTATGGCTCATACGGTTTTACGTTCCCATTTCGCACCATCACTGTCGTATGCGTAAATGTGGCGCACTCATATTGGATTTGTGGAAGATTTCATTAAGCCTGCTTATATTGCGCTAAAAGCCTTGCAAATTAATGAATCAAAGTTATAGTTGACGCGGAAGTACGTGGCCACACACATGCCGTGGATCTGTGCTACAATCTCGCTTTCCTGTTTCGCGAAACATAGTCAGTGACACAAACAAATGTTATTATGATAGACCAAGTGCTATGAGCCAGAATAGGATAATGCGCACTGCAGTCACCGATAACGGGCGTGACATTTTTTTTCCGCGCTGGTAAAGTGCTAGTTCAGGCACTACACAGAACAACAGCTTTCAAGGTACCATTCGCATGTTTCCAGAACAGCTATACAATATGATTCCGTAAAGCATCTGTTGTAACAGCCTTGTCGAACTGTTCACCTTATTAAGGTTCGAGTTTCTAAGCACAGTCAAAGTCTAGGGGTCTCCGTGAGTACTTTGTGGAAGCAATATTTTGAATTCATTCCCATTGTTCTGCTAACATCTTTCCTGCACAGATTATCATCACGATGTATATTTTTCCTAATGCGCCCTTGCTTTTATCATTTCACACAAGTGAAATTGTAGCACACGTGCTGAAAAACTACTACTCCTCTCAACTCTCCTCATAAGTGCATGCAAATGGATTCAGTGCGTGTGAAAAAGGAACACAGCAGTGTGCAGGTCCAGGAGCTTTCCAATGGTCTCGCGGTAAGCGTGGCCTTCACGTACGTGCCACTACGGCATACCAGCCAGGTGCACTCTTGCCCCTGCGCAATCGCTCGAAGCACAAGTGGGTGCCGAGTCGCGGAGAATACGTACGTACCGGAAACAGTGGGCTTACAAGCAAATAGCGATATAAAGAAAAGAAGGGCGGCGTAAATATATGTACGACCGAACTAGGGCGAACGGCGCAAATCCACCGCTCTGAATAAGTAAAGCCCCTTTATGTGCCTTCTGCTCTTGCTTTCTCGTAGCAAGCGAGACCACGGCATCCGCGCTCGTTTGGTGGGCGCGGCGTGCTTCGGAAACGCGAGACGACGTATGATGCGACAAAGCGTTGTACCTGCCTGCGAATGCGGAAGCTCCGCAAAGGCAGCGCTGTCTGTCACGCGGCGTCGTGCAACCTTGCGCCACTGCGGGAACATAAAAAAACTGAAAACCAAGACCACCCGTTTCTAATAAAATAAAGTAAACGTGAATAAATTCTCAACGTACGATGCGGCAGGACGTTAGAAAAGGTGAATTAATGAAATTATAAGTATTGTGCTTCAAGCGACAGCTGGTTATGTTTGTTCGCGCTCGCCAAACTGGAAATCGTCCAGCACCTCACAGGTGTTTCAGGCACTGTTCCCCGGCCCCCTAAGTTCAATAAATTTAGAAGCTTATAAGGAAGGCTTTGAGAGTAAGATAGAACAATGTAAGAATAAGAATAGTAAGAGAATTAGGTACACCTAGGCAGTGTAGCAGAACGCTTTAATCATACAAAGTAACTTTGTTATGAGCAATATTGCACTGTCCGCAGTCGGAAATGATTTCGAGAATGTTAGTCTTGCTTGTCGTTTGAATCAGGCACTCTAGCCAGAGTGCTACGCGTCGCATTCATCGCGATGGCGCGGCAGAACAAAAGAAACCCGAAAGTTTTTGCAAGTACATGCATGACTAAGTCCGAGAGAGAACATAGTATTGGAGTTCTACCTTCGAACAGAGTTCGCAAATGAGGTCGGCCAGGATGAAATGGTTAAGTAGGGGAACCCTGCTCGCCGATTGACTGTTTTTTGGCATTTCTTTGTGGCATGCTTGTTTTTCAAAAGCCCCATCCTTTGGCATCGTCAGAGTTGCCGCGCTATGATATGTGAAAACAACATACAAAGTCGTGTAATTGTGCAGCGATATGACTACGGTGAGTTTCATGCAACCTAGATGCGTGCTGTTGCCGTGGAGGAAGTCTTTCAACTGTGCATCTCACGCTATTGCATAGCCTCCGCAACCTAGCGATTACGGCATTTTGTAACAGCAGCCAAGCATTTCAAGCAGCTAAGCTTTCGACATAACTTAAACAACCAGCTTCGGCGTAGTGGAAGGAAATCTCAACCGTTAGCAGCCTGCGTGAATAATAATATCATTCGAGGTGCTTAACGTTGGGTTAGTTACGACTTTATGAAAAAAAAAAAAACAATGAGACAGCTGCAAACTCTGTCGATTTTCCGGGAGACTCGCCAATTCCGACCAATCATCCTGATTGTACGGACACGCCCTTAAATCTCCCAAAATACTGCCCCATTGCGAAAAAAAGGACAAATAATAACAAACAAGAAACTGTGGTATGCAGCAAAGCCGCAGTGTGATTGCCATTATGTAATAGGTAGCTAGCGGAAGTGATATTTAAATAGAAGTCATTTGTGTGTAGACAGTGTAGGCTTTAATCTATTCACTTCAGATGGCGACATGAGTTGCGGAGGGCTCGTGAAGCAAATGTTTAATATGAGTTACATAACGGCTGTTTCCCTTAGGTTAGCTTCGTCGCAGTACCGGTGTGTTATGCAGTGACGTATACACAAAATGAATGAATGAATAAAGCCTTTATTTTAACAAAATAAAATGTTTTTGGTGAAGCATATTAAGAGTGGAAATGGGCCACTATAACCGGGCATAATTCGTGTCCCTTAATTATAAACGCGCCAGGTGCCAATTCTGGTCACATACAGGACGAGCGCTGAAACGTCTCGTAGCTGTACTTCGTGCCGTTCAGAGCTCTTACTGACGTTGCTGTAATGCAGGAAAAAAAAATGAAGCAACTTTTATTTTAGTTTCCGTCCCTCCCGACGAATCTCCCGAATTTCAGGTGCCAACTTGTGAGGTGCGGAAGCCACGGAAAGCACAGGGCGAGATAACTGCTCTGTTAACGCGATAGCGTTAAGGGCCCCATGTCGCAGAAAATCTGGTGTCGGCGTCGGCGTCCCGTGAGCGAAAATTCGCGTATAATTTAGGTATGTGTATATGCCACGCCTTGCTATATGACATGCGGTATATACGGGTTATATTACCACACCATTCTATTACTATAGTTGCGCATACCTTGTCTAACATTCTTGACAAAGTTATTCCTCGAAATTTGGAGAATGACAACCCGCAAACAAATGTCATGAAACGAAACACTGACAGCGCATGCCTTTTATGTAAAGTTTTCTGAAATATTAAAGTTCGAAACAATAACACAAACCTGAAAATGATCGGGCGCTGTTTCTTGCACTGCTGTGCACGACCTCTATTATCGGCCAACGAAAGAGGCCGCGTTTCTACCAGAAAACTCGCCTTCGTGCTTAGTGTTCGCCGACAGCGTTTTCCCGTAAACATAACGGTTACATAAGCTGCTGCTGCCAGGGAGTGTAAGAAGCAGTCAGGGATCTTTGAGTGCTATCCCGTTCCACTCTTCAAAGTGCAGCATAACCGACATCTATTTCTTTTCCGTTAAAATGTAGAAAGAACAAGGAAAAAGAAAACTAAAATGGGCAGTAAAGTCAACTTGATAGAGGTGGGAGACTAACCCAAATCATCCGCGTTGCGAGTACGCTGCTGTACCGATTTGTGTATGCGTACAAGATTCACCCTGGGAGTGTAAGCCAGCGTCTCTCGTGGCTTTGGAGACGCATGTGGAACATTATCAGCATGTGCACTTGGGCTGGTTGCACCCATGTGCACCCTCTTTTAGAGGAGATTTTCAGCAGCGCAATAACTCACAGTATGTGACGCATTTTCACGCCAATCATGTGAAAAGGAGTAGTCGGGATCATACGTTGGTGTCAACATCCTATTTATTCATGTCAGCAGGTACAAAAATACAGAAAAAAAGCAGCACAGAGCAATGACTAAAAACCAAATACTTCGTTTCGGCAAGCGGTAAATAAAGGTATGCGGATGCCTTGCACCTACCGAAGGGGGAAAACGTTAAGACAGATAGTCCATTTTTTCGTCCTTGGAGAGAGAGATAGAGAGCGGACGTATGTGTTCCCAAGTGTAAAGATGATGAAGGCTTCAAACTGGCGTGCATTCTAATTATTTTATACTTTTAAAACATAGGGGTGAAGCTGCACGTCTGGCAATGGGTAGAGAGATGTCTGTGAAGAGCCTTAATAGAAGCCTGTTCACATCTAGGAGTTTGTTGGGACATCTTGGCGTTTGCAGCGAATGTAGCAGGAGTCGTTGAATATGAGAGAATACGTATCCAGAGAAGGGACTGTGATATCACAGACTCGGATGGAAGCATAATTTACGAATAATTGAGGTCATGTAAGCATCTGTGTTTCCTCTAAGTCACTACACGGGGATGACTATTAAAATACTTGATAGTGTGGTTAATCTTTTTTTCATTATATTGGGTTGCATGGGACATTTGCTTTGTGGATATGCACGACCAAACAGTTTATATGCGCCCACTTTTAGAAAATAAAATTATTTGCCAGTTCCCGCTCTTTCTGTGCATTTGTTCTCTCTTTTTTAAAGGGGCCCTAAAAGGATATATTCAATCGAGCTAGATACCTTATTCGTCTAGAAGTCTCCCATACATTTCCCTACCCAATTATATTGTTACGTAGAAAACTACCACTTGAAGTCCCGCTGGTGCTTTTAAACTTGAACCGGCCGCGCCAAAATGACATGTTGACGTAATCTGCACGTTGCCGATAGTGACGTGGCTAATAACCGAAGCGACGGAAGCGTTAGTAGGGACGTGATCATTAATGTACTCTCCTTTGGAATTTTTCTTCGACGAGAACACTGACGGGATACAAAAAATCTTACAGACGCCTTGTTGTTGGACGAAACACATCAAGATGTCGCTTCCAGCTTTGCTACTGCCTTCCATGGCTCGGGTAACCCGTAAACGGTAAGAAGCTGACGCACAGTCTGAGGCTCGCCAACAGTGGAAGCTAAGCGTGTGTTAGCGTGCGCGAAAGTGCAGTACGATTTCAGTTTGGTGTTTAGCGTGGGATAGACTGCGGTTTCAGTCGGACATGTCTGCGGTGTTGCAGCGCCACAAGACGCTGATTGACGCGTTTCCGGTCATAACGTGCTTTACTGCATCGTGTGATATATATGTGATCGTCGCAAACAACGAAGAAAGCTTCGTTTAAAACGACTCCCACAGAACTTGGGGTTCGCATTACTTGCTCCACTCAAAGTCAGCTACAACTGGCTACCAGGGGATAAATTGGTTCTCGTGCAGCAATTTTCGAATAGCTGAGGAGTATATATGCAGATTTAGGCATCATGCCAAGTCAGCTTCTATGCCTCGCATATAGGCTGAAGTCCGTCCGGTATGTATACAAACGTCGACGCATATTTCGGATCAATATCTGGTGATCGGGTGCCTTTCGAGAGAGCCGTTCCTGCAATCTGAATTTTAATGTCTGTCTTGCTACCGAACTGGTGATCGCGTTTACAAAATGTTCTAAAACAGAACGCCCGCAATGCAGCGAGTGTTGTCAATAACCTGATAACCAATATTCCGTGATGGAAATGATCGCAATAACTTGGTTTGAATGGTTATTGACGAATAATAAGCAATTATTATATGCAACATATCACGTTGTTCACTGGTTTTATCTTACTTTATAATGAAAAAAAGTGGCGCATGATAGCGCCGTTTTGAAAAAAAAAACGCATTTCAATCCCTTCAACTACAGAACAAAGGTATCATGGGAAAATGTTCTTCCATGGTCTCATATATTTCTTGGTAGTCAGCAGGCGTCAACGAATAAAAATACAAATATTCAAAAACATATCCCATTTCAGTTTCCACTGCGTATCTTCCGGGGATAAAATACGTTTCTCCCAACAGTGCAATTCTCCGCGACTCTTTTTAACGATCTTCCAGACTGTTTGTATGGGACGTAAAACCTTAGTGCCAAAATTTTCTACTAGAGAACTTTTTATAAAGGAAGCATAAACTTGCATTTTTCTTTATTATGATGTACAGTTTCAGGACTTGGAGTACGGTGCAAAATATATTAAAACATTGTAAGGACAGCAGGGAAAAAGACCATGTACGTAAGCACAAAACTAATTTAGACAAGAAATACGGGACTGTTTTGCGACAGATTCGAATTACGAATAACGCCCCAATGGTGCAATTTGCGCAATTAGGAATGTTGGAGGGCTACAAGAAGATGATATGTTCAAGTGTGTAGTTAGTATTTGCTAAAAAAAAACAAGTTTGCCGCTAAGAGATTACCCAGAAAAACGAAGACTTATTTATGGCAGTCGTATTACTGTCCTTTTTTTTTTGCGGGTGTTCTTTTAGTAGGAAATATGTCTTTTTACAAAATCAAAGTTTTAAAGTACCTCTAGGATCCGATTTCGCAAACGAAGCTCTCTAGCTTCGGATCTCACGTAACGTGTCCTTTGCAGTTTTTCTTCCATCAGAGGAGTTGAAGTCACCACGCGCCCTGTGCTTGTCATTACTTCCCTTCTTCTTCTTTTTTTTCTTTTTGAAAGTCATCGTTCACACGAGAGCTGAGCCTCTCGTACTCTTACATATTGTCGGCATTTTTCAGCAGATTACAACCTGCGCATCGCGCTCAATATTGCTGCCTGGCGTCAACCTTTTAAAAAGAGCAGATGGGGTCATCTCAAGTTTCCCAGGGGACAAATAAGGAATCAAGCTGGGCGAGGTGCTCTTTGCGGCGGGTGCTTCGCTCAGGTTACCGCTTGAGATCAAAGCGGGAACATCTAGAGAATGAGCATTCATGATGCCGCTCGCCGTGTCTGAGCGCTCAGCTTACAGTTCTCTTCGTGACCTTTAGCGAATGGCTTGATCGCGGAGTGCGGAAGTATGTCAGAGGCGGCGCTACATCCAACTGTTAGCACAACCGCCCCTTGCTCAATAACTTCTACGGGAATTGCTGGGGCGCGCTCTTAAAGCGAGACTTTCTTGTCGAACCTTTCCGGACTTTCCTGACTACGGCTGCGTGGTGCTGCTGCTGTCTCACCGAATAGCTGACGCTTGTAAAAATGTGATTACGTTGCCGATGGTGGGACTGAACCTCCTTCCCCCACCACAGCAGCCCGAATCTCTAGTTAGTATGCCACAATGCCGCGTACACTTCTACCACGGTAATGTGAACTAGCTCTTCGAAATGATGGACGCATTTGTCACATTGGAGAGCACTTGCGCGCGCCAGTTTTCTTTACGCCAAAGAAGAATGTAATTGGAAAAACTATACCATTTGAATAACCACTTCACGAAAGCTGCACTTCACACAGATTCTGCGATGTGTGCTGAATCCACATACATGATTTTAGAGGCCTAGTTTAGGGCACAATTTTATTGTAATGGGCTAATGCGAAGCAAACAAGTACGGTGTCAGCGTTTGCTGTCGATGGCTTATTATGATGCATCATGTTTCTAGATGTAATAAAATACAGAGAGGTGATGTAAATATACGTTATATGGCAAAATTTTATATGCGGAGGCTAAAAATATCTGCGTCAGCGTGTTTGTCAGGATACACGAGTTTATCTAATTGAACTCAACGCCATAACATCTTAACGAGAAGAGTGTAAAAGTAGCAGGGTTGGATAATCATCGTATGATTCATCTGAAAAGCCGCCTCCCCGGGAAAAACGTCTTTATGCAACATGTCTACATAGTTATGACTGCATTGACTATAGTGTAAGGCTTTATGTAGAAAGATTTGATTTAGCAGTCTGTGTTCCACACTCGCTATAGAGAGTTCCAGCTAATCAAGTGAATTCTTAAATAAACGTAAAATATCCCCAGAACGTGATAATTTCTGCATAGCTAATGCAAGAGACTCACTCATCAAGAGTGAGAGGTAAATGAGAGAGGAAGGTGGGAGGTTAACAGGAAGATAAATATTCAGTTGGCTAGCCTGCACTGTCGAAACAATAAGAGGAGACCGAAACATACAGAAATGAAGTGCACAAGCACAGAGAGACAGAAAAAAAGCACATGCGCACGCAACACAGATTAAAGAACGCGGCAGTGTCTGAGTCGTTCAACTACGTCGCTTGGCCGGAGGCACTTCAATAGCGTCTTCGTCGCTTTCTGTTGTGAAGATCGTATAAGCGGACCCTCAAAGATTGTCTGCTCGGAAAGTGGATGGTCGTCTAGGCGTGCCTACGCTGTCCCGAGGGCTGTTCCTCACTGCAGCTCCACTAATTAGATTTTTCATTATTCAGTTTAGAGCACGTGTTGAAATTTCAAAATTTTAGCCGAGCAGTAGTAGTCAAGTCATGTCTTCACCCTTTTCGAGATATTCGTCCTTAAGGTGTGTTGCGAAATGCATTTGTGTTCCTGTTGGCTGTTTGTTATAATCAGCTTGCCAGGAGCTCTGGTTATTCTAAAGTAAAAATTAAATGCAATTTTTGGCAGATTTTCTAGACAGATATCAACGAACGAGGTGCTAGCCTCAAGAATTCTGGTACGCAGACGTCACTACGGCTCGTCGTGAATTTCGCAATTACAACATGCTCCTGAAGGAATAGCTGGTTAATAATTCAAAAAGTAAGTAGTCTCTCTTTTTATTAGCCACCTGGGCATTTTGATTTGCCGTTGAAAAAAATAATGTATCAATAATCTGTCTGAACAGTCCATATGAAGTGGATGGTTCGACGGAAGCCCGTCTGGTCGGGATGAAACATGAAGCAATAAAACGACAGACAGCGACCAAAAGAAAAGCTAAAAGAAAACTAGAAATTGAATAAAGACGTTTCGGCTTCGCTACGGAAGCCTTGTTCACCCCGTTGTGAAAAAGGCTTCCGTAGCGAAGCCGAAAAGTTATTAGTTGTTGCCTCCCTGTTCAACCGTGCGAACCGCATTTGCACCAAAGCGGAAGGTCGTTTCACTGACTTGGACCGCGTGCGTGGCGATTTCTCGGCAAGCCACTATACCACGTCGTTTTTGAATGCTGTGGAACGCCGGCTGTCCAATTACGTCCGACCTGGTAATCCCCGACCAAGAAAACGTGCTGCCGTACCCTGCGTTCCTGGGATAAGCGAAGCGTTGTCTCGTGTGCTGCGCAGCTATGACGTTTAGGTGGCACACGTGCTTGTGTGTAAGCTGAGGCACGCACTCGTGGGCGGTAAGGACAAGCTTCCGAGAGAATCGTTTCCTGGCGTGGTCATAAAATACCCTGCGCAGGTTGCGATTACAGCATACATCGGTGAATCGGGCAACTTTAGACAGGGACTGAGGCAGCACCAGAACGATGTCGAAAAGAAACGAACAGTTTCGAATGCCCTTGCCGAGCATACGGATGCAACGGGCTACATTACTGGCTGCGAAAAGTCAAGAATTATCGGCCAAGAAAGAAACTTGAAATCACGGCTCTATCTGGAGTCGTTGGAAATACAAAAAAAAGCACGTCACACGCTCAATCGAAGTGAGGGAACCCTCCCACCCGTCGTACACGCGCTGTTTGCGTCAGGTGCTGAAGAATAAGCTTCCACGAATTTTCCTTCACCCCATTGTGAACAAGGCTTCCGTAGTGAAGCCGAAACGTCTTTTATTCAATTTTTAGTTTTTCTTTTGGTCGGCGTCTGTCGTTTTATTGCTTCAACAGTCCATATGATGGCGCATATCTGCGCAGTATGTGCTCTCCGCAGTTTTAGAGTATCTGAAGCGGTTCGAACTGTTCGAACCATAAGCGGTTCAGCGGTTCTGTTCGAACCATAAAAAAAAATAAATGCCGTATATGGATCGTTCAGTCACGCTAGCATCCTCGCCACCCGCCGTGGTTGCTCAGTGGCTATGGTTTTGGGCTGCTGAGCACGAGGTCGCGGGATCGAACCCCGGCCACGGCGGCCGCATTTCGATGGGGGCGAAATGCGAAAACACCCGTGTACTTAGATTTAGGTGCGCGTTAAAGAATCCCAGGTGGTCGAAATTTCCGGAGTCCCCCACTACGGCGTGCTTTATAATCATATCGTGGTTTTGGCACGTAAAACCCCCCTAATTTTTAAAATTTACTTAAACATCCTCGCCGCACCATGTTAGCGTCATTGAACTGAATACCGCTTCATGAAACTGATCGAACTGCGGTATGTTGCTTTTTTGTCGCCTTCAGCATGCATTCAGCGTTTGCTTTGGCATTCGACACCTGCTGAGGAAACAAAAGGCCTCATCAGCGTTATCATCTAGATATCGTCACCGTTACCAAGCAAGCCTTATCGCTCGTGATGAAAGTTTCATTTTCGCAGTGCGGTTGTGGACGACTCTCCAAATATCGCAAGCGTCATTGTAACAGATTGCCATGAGTATCGCGCACGACTTATATCCGAAGCCTCCTAGATACAACAAAGTGGCAATGCACGCGTAACTTTCCATTTATTTGACTTCTTGCGAAAGAAATATCCTTCCTATTGAAGTGACTTGGACCCGTGTATTCCACACAATGCTGCTGTTGTGTTCCTTTTTTATTGTTGAGTGGATAAACTATGCTACGCTTCTTGTAAGAATGAGCATTTAGTTGTGAGTCAAAGCCGTTGTGGGGTCGTCCCTCCCGTTTTGTCCACTGGGCTATTTTCCCCCCTCAAAGCTTTATCTGCATTCCCGAGAAAGAAGTCCTGTTTCTGGGTCAAACAACTGTATCAGAAGTGACGTGTTTTTACAGCTGAGCTGTTATACGCTAGTTTCCCGCGGATGGCTGCTAACACATGCCGCCGCCTTCGCGCCCATTCCCGCTCAAGCATCGTTACAGAACCCATGGTCGTCTACCATAGTGACCACAAAGCTATGGTCACCGTAGTGACAAAATAATAAAGACGGTAGAAAATGACAATTCATGAAGTATGTGTCTTTATTTGAATCAGTACAGTTTATCATATACAGCTCCGCTGGTCATCCACCTTCACAGAGTTTTTTTTTTTTTTTTTTTTTTGACACGCTTTTGTGCCGCAGGTAGTTCACGAGCGCAACAACTGAGTTTGCTTCTGTGGACGTCAGTTTTTCAGATGACTCAAATGGCTCAGGTGCACTGGAGTGATAAATTAGAGGTTAGTGTCTAAACCTGCTGATACGTGTGAGCGTGGCGCGACCTAACCTTTACCCTCTGCTCCTCGTATTGAAAGGGCGGTCTTCATATGTGGTACATCTAGTAGTTGGTCCTTCACTAAGACATTTAAAGGATAAGTTTGAGTGCCACCTCACGTGCCAGATTATAAATATAAATGTCGTGCACAGCACAGAGCTCTCCTAAAGCTTGTTGGTAGGCTATATACTTGGCTTTTATTCATTTAGTGAACGAACAACATCGCGAACTGTTGTAAGCCGCGCATGTGCGCGTCGTCCTCACGTCTCGTCCTCGTCAGTTTTCGCTGTCATTCGTTCGCCATAATACAAAGCAAGGGAAGTCGCAAATATTGTAAAGGAGTTGCAAAAGGATCGTGGAGATTGATAATGTAAATGCTGTCGGTAGGGAGTCGAGTTCAAACAAGTGAGGAGCACGCAGCTGCAACTGCGACCCAGTCAGAGCGACCCGTAGAGACCACGCTTGCGTCGCGAACGACCTCACGAGATAACTCAATAAGTCACGTCGATTAATCTGTTCGCCACTATTTCTGGAGTGCTTTAAACAGGGCTCTGGAGACTGTCACTAAAGAAGTAATAAGTGAAAGGAAGCATCGTGCCTGCGATGCTGCTGAACCTCTGGGCGCTCGATGACGAGGCCACGGGAATTTGTTTACACTCTCTGTGCCTCGCTACTGAATCGCACTAACACTCTATACTAACACTCTATTTTTATAGCTAGGCAATATTGCTCATTTTATGGAGTTACATTTTTAAAAGACGGGGAATGTAGCACACGGATAGCTTTCGTGCCGTGTTGTTTCTCCGTGTTTTTATTCGTGAAAAAGATATTCATGGTTTATAGAATGTACTTTGCATCGTAATTTTGGAGGACTCAACAAGATAGAGACTAGCATGTTCATAACCACGAAGAATATAAAAATCTTAGCGATGGACTAAAATGGGTACAGCTTATGGCACCGTTTCTTCATAGGGGATTTCGGCGCCACATAGATTTCGACACGTTAATTACTATAGGAAATGCTTACGTTGCGTTAATGGCACTTTAGCCACGGTTGGCGTTGCTTTTGGAAAATCATATCAACAAGGGGATTAAGGCCAATACGACGGGCTTCACTCTTTCTCAACGACAGCCATTTCACGAACAAAGACACTAAGCTGCCAAACGTTTGACGTGCTGTAGCGCGGGGGACACGCTTCAAGCGTACTTCGTTCTGATTTGCCGGGGTCAGCTTCCAAACGGCAATATTCAGTTGTAACAGTAGCAAAAATGATCTCGAGAGTGCCACGATGCTAAATGCGCGGCCAATTCTCATGAAAAGAAGAACATCAGAGGCCCGTTTGTCGGTAAGTGGATAATTTACACAATGTTACTGTTCTGTCGGTGCATCACTGGCTTCTTCGATTATGCAGTCCCGGACTGTACGCAAACCACCCGCGGCTTCTGGTCTGGTTAGCCTTGAGAGAAGGTCACGTCACAGTCAGATGATCCAGTCGTCGCGGACTGTGCGAAGTTTCACTCGAAAGTACCATGACTGGAAGTTCTTATTTATTTACTTATTCTTTCATTCATTCATTCATTCATTCAGTAATGTGGACTCAAGCTCCAAGCAAGGTGGACAGTTCAAGTACACACAAAGCAGCAAAAAACAGCAACAAAAAAAAAACGCCGACGCAGGTTCAAAAATGTTCATTTGCAGTCTGATCACTTGTTTCTGTAAAGCACTTGCATCCTGAATGGTCCTTGGAAAATATCAAAACTAACAGGTCAGTGCGAGCAAAATATGGTGTTAGTGCGTTTTGTTGGTTGTTTCAGGTGGGCCTGCTAATTAAGGGGGATAATTACGGTGGTAGATCCAGAGCTAGATTGTTTTCTTAAAAGTTGGGAAAGAAATTCAAAACCATTTTTTTTGCCTTCGTGCCTTTAATAGTGGTATGTCGTTATCTTGCATTAAATTAAAGCGCGAGTTTCACGAGGAAAATTTATTCAATATAAACCCTGAATACGTTCAAGACTTTCAGCGTTACTTTTAGTGTAAGGGTCCCATATAATGCACGCATATTCTAGTGTTGGTCGCACAAGAGCGGTCTAGCACAGGAGTTTATCATTAGCGGGAGCAGTTCTAACTTCATGTTTTAGCATACATAGCTTGTGGAAGGCAGATGACCAAACAGTATCAATATGAATATTTCAAGATAGGCTAGAATTAATATGCAGACGACTTACGGCGCACACATAGACAAAGGGCCGCATAAAATTGCGGACACAAATGAAATTCCGGAGAAATGAATACCTTAGTTTCTAGATTTGAAACTATCCTTTACTCAGCATCATGTATGCTGGATGTATGAGCCGCGTGCCAATAAGCCTCATTTATCCTATACGTCAGCCCATTAAAAACTAATGAAGAGAGTTATTGTTCACACTTGCCTACATAATGCACTTAATAAATCATGCTATCATTTAATAAAACATAGTTGCGGTTCGCAGATTGCTCGGCTGAAGGCGGCTGGGCATCCTGGCAGCCTTCTTGTCTCAGAGAAGTTCCGCCGTAGTTGAAGCATTGATCCTCAGAACATCGAGCTTCAGGTACATGATCGAAGAAATAAAACGGCTGTTCTCTCGTACATTCATGGGATCTTTCACAAACTTAAAATACAACAAAAAGCAGGTGTAGGTGTAGTTTTCTCTGCGCCTAAAAAACTTGCACAGCTTTGCGTTAGAACTAATCCTGCCGCTAAGAAATGAACTCCATGTAGTATCAATTATATTAAGAAGTATACGGATTGCTCGAAAGGTGTAGTCTGCAAGATGCCCCTGAAATGCGGTCTGTCTTATGTAGGGCAGACAGGTAGATGTCTAAATGTTAGACTGCACGAACATAGCAATAAAGTGCGAAAAGGGCGAGAAGAGTTTCTTGGAGTACATAGCTAGCGCACAATGTGGCTGTATTCTATTCTTCAAAAAGACTGCTATCTTAGCTAGGCACCCTAATGAAAGTACTAGACTTATCATTGAAGTAGCAGCGATCGCTGAGGGTGCCTCGGTCAGTAAGCCATCGATTGCATTAACGGATAAGGAACATGCCTTCTTGGGATCGTACATGCGCTCCCGTTCTCTCAAAGAGGGCGGTTGAGGTTAGATTGAATTTTGAATGCTTGCTCATGTTGGCTTCGTCTTTTGGAGAGGCGCTCTTGTCGAGGTGTCTTGGCTATATATGCATCTTATTCGAAATAAAATTTTAGTTGGAAGTCGGCGCTTGTCTTTCGTCATTCCTTTTGTCTATGTGTGCGCTGTAAGTCAAGTTTGCAAGTGAAATACCAACTAGCCCGTACCCAAACCCTGCGTTATAGTTTGGTCAGTGTCACATCGAGATATCTGTAGCAACTTATTTGTTGAAATGGTAAAGAATACGTACCACGTATATGAAAGTGGATTTTTTTTGCGAGTTACTGTAAGGCACACACATTTGCTGGTGTTTTGTGACATTCCTCATTAATTACAACATTAATGTATATTACCCCGACAAGTGTTGAGGTCGTTGTAATCGCTAGTGCAAATAATTTCTTTAAACAAAAGAGTCATTAGGAAACAATGTAATTTCTACATAAGGGCGAACAGCATCAACAGTATTAAAAAATTAAAGTTTCCGTGCCGAAACCACAATCTGAATATAAGGCACGCCATAGTGGGGGACTCCGGAGTAATTTTGACAACCTGGTGTTCTTTAACGTGCACCTAAATCTAAGAACACGGGTGTTTTCCCATTTTGCCGCCATCGAAAAGCGTCCGCCATGGTCGGGATTTGATTCCGTCACCTCGTGCATAGCAACCCAACGCCATAACCACTAATCAACCACGGTGTGAAACATCAGCAATATCATTGTTATACAAAAAAAAGCAGCAAAGGTCCTAGTACACTGCCCTATGGTACAACAGACAATCCGAAGACAATCCGAGAGTTGAACCCCTACATCTGCGTATTGTTTGCGATTACTTAAGTAGGCTGAAATTCAACAAACAAGAATTTCAAGAATACCTATTGTTCTAAGTTTGAAAATTAGTTTACTGTGGGGAACTTTGTCAAAAGGCCAAGCAGAAATCGAAGAAAAGCATATCTATCTTACCGTCTCTATCGAGCGTTATTGCAAGAAAATGAAACACTGACGAGTTGACTAATTGGTTGAGAATCCTTTGCTAAACCGATGTAGAGACTTAGTCAATATAGAGTGCTCTTCCAGGAATTTATTTATACTAGTAGCTATGTTATATTCACGAATTTTACAACCTGAAGAATTTAGTGTAGTATGACGGTAATTTCCTAGTGCTAGGCGGTCTCCCTTTTTAAAGATGGGCAAAATTCGGGCTGTCGTCCAGTCACTCGGCAATTGGGAAGACTGCCGTAGTCTGCTCGTCGCTGGAGCATTGGAAAATAAAGTACTCGTACATAGTGGCAGATGCCTAGTGACCCAAGTTGTCTCTTGGGCCAGACAACAGCTAGCAGCAATTTGCCTGTTCTGGCACAAGAGAGCAGCATCCAAATATCTAGTGGCCCAAGTTGCTTATAGATATCCAAATACATATCCGGCGGAAAACGCCATATTGATTGGAGCGTTTATTAATCGGAATTCTCTATAACATGTTTCTGTTTGAATACAAGACATTGGACTCCCAATTCTGCTACGCGTGCGTAATGCGGAGGTGGTGGATTCGTCTCCCACCGGCGACACGTTATGTTTCATTTCCCTTTTCTTTATTATTTTCTTCATTTTCAACTTCAACCACAACTAATTTGCCCGATGCTGTCCTTGGAATCATTGTCTGGTGACTTTGTATGGTCATGATTAACATAATCGACACCCTTCGTTTCCCTGCTTCTCTCGTTTATTCATATTGATGATATCGAATCTGGCAGCCTTGATGTCCTTAGGTAGCATACGACGGCTTCTTATTCACATTCCTACTCTCCAAAGTTCTTGTGTTGCGTGACGCCGTCGGGCAAAAAAGGATGTTCCACATTCGCCCACTATGGCTCTGAATGGCACTGGTTAACCATCCCAGGGCTAGATATGGTAAACACAAATACACAAGTTAGTGGGCTATTGACAGCCGTCGCCGTAGAACAATTGCTAATGGAACGCACGCGTAATGCGTAATTTGTGGGTTCATCTACCACCAGCGACATGTTATCTTTTCGTCCACTTCCATTTCCCTCTTATTTAGTATCTGTCTTTTATTTATTATCACTGTGTGCTGGCTCTATGTGGTCATAATTAGGCCTACGCATATATATATATACTACACACATATGTGATATATACAAACAGAAGTACACACATATACACATCCTCTCGAAAAACAGCTGTGCACTCTGCAACTTTATACACCATATTAGTTCTCTTTCAAACTCCACTGACAAAATAATCTAGTTGCATGATTTATAAACATTGCATGAAGGAGCAGTGTGAATGTGTATAACGATCTATGTTAACGATTGTTGGTTATAATCGCTCGAGTTGTAGGGATATGTAATTTTCCTTCGTTCCTACCATCGAAGATGCTACCGGTTTCATTTTAGTCTGCCAGACAAAACGCAACTGATTCATTGAAATTCATATATGACTTGTATTTCAAAATTAATAGATAATTGTGTAAACAGAATACAAGGTGAATATCGAAATTTCGAATCTGATTTTTTGTAGAAAATGAACGAGGAACATTGGTAATGCATCGCAGTGATCTTTCCTGAAATAAGTGTAATTTAGTGAGGTTTGCTCCGCCAGTGGGGACCCGAACAACGTTTCGGTATTGTAGGACGGAAAACACCGTAGCATTATAAAGGAAAATCCTAATTACACGTGGTATAACATGAAGCTATGAAACCGATAAAGGGATTCGCGCTATGTAATGTGGTTAGCGCTAGTATCTAAATGATTGTATCAACGTTGAATGAATAGCCTCGCCATTGTAGTATAGACGTTACCACAAGGCCATTTGTTGCGAAGATATATTCAATTTTTCAGACTGGCGTCGAGGCACTACAGCGAAATTTGAGGCCACGGGACCTCTTCTGTCGGAAAGAAGCGGCAAGCTTCTGGGTCCTCTAACGAGAACATCGTGGGGTTGCACGGAAAATTTAAGTTTTTAGACAACGATATATAGCCTTGTCAGCTACTCGTAAGTAATGAAACACTGAAATATTAAACGCTCTCAGAATAAAAGAAAGCATATCCTAAAACCTTGCGGTGATATAAACGCGCGTGAATCTATATGAGGCACAGGGCAATTAATTATTCGCGCCCACCTGCGCTAGCTTCCCGCCACTAAAATGAAACGTAACTGGTTGACGTTTCGGCACGCGAGCTAAATGAAACCTGTGTGCGAAGTTAGCGGAGCAAACTGTAAGTTGTAAGTTAGCGGAGCAAACTGTCGTTGTTAATACCTGTTCCTTAGCCCTGCGTTAGTTTGCTTTTACAACAAATTGTAAAGCGCTAGGGCACTTGACTGGGCCCCTGCGCCTTCTTGCAGGCATTAGCATTCATCTGAGAATCATGTCGAACAACCACAGCGATCATGCGAACTTTACATTAAAGGGAGGAAACATTCTGCCCTAATATACAATTTACAATAAACACGCGTCAAAATCGAGCCAGCAGAATCAGGACAATTGGCCTTCGTAGCATCGAGGGGCGCTGGCGAACTCTCAAGCACTGACTTGAGTTCATGCAGGCTCCCTATACTCTCAGGGTGGGCATATACCCCTACATGGGCATACAGCCCGATACTCATATTTGCAGACTCAACTTCTACGCACGGCCAACAAAATAATGCACGATTTAACTGGCTGCAGCCACAAACTGTTTGCAAATTAAACTTATAGGGCGTGAGCTAAACGTACGCCTTGTGTACTTTTTACGTTAACTCTAAATTACTGAAGAAAGTGGATGACATCAGTTGCCATAGCATGTCTGGTAGAATACAACTGTTGTAAAGCGAGTATCGCGGGCAGAGTAATTCTCTGGTTGTTATCACATTCTGTAAGTGCAGGGCAATGATATACGCAATGCGCTAGAAAAATTATTTGCTGTCTTAGCGTATGTGGAGCACGATATCGTACGATATTACATTTACTGGCCGATAGACTACACCCAATACGTATTTCTGCTGTTTTTGGAAAAATAGCTCAGAAAATAATTGAGGAGGAGTTGCTTTCTGTCGTATTTTATTGCAAGAAGTGCACTATACCCTTATTTTCTGTAGTATTAAGTCGTCTAGTTGCAGTACAGTGCACAGAAAATTCTAGTTTTGCAATTTGTAGTTACACAATTTACGGGAAATTCTATATTGTCCACCTCCGACAAAATTTATCTGATGCTCCGCTTCATTTGCCATTTTCTTTAGTATTTATTGTTATGTTAAGTTTATGAATAACTTAGGACGCATCAGCTAATAATTCAGAAATTGCTAAAGAAACAGTGATTTCCCCCTTATGCTTTCCTTCTCATCACTTCCTGCTGGCTTGATATCCTTCACTACAAATGGCAGTTCCAGTCAGTGAGCTTATATTTCAGTGATCGGCGTCGGCTCTTAAAGACGTCATTGGGCTCAGAAAAACGTGAACAGCGGATAAGTTCTTCCTCCTTGCCAAGTGAGTGTTGAGCAATCTGTTAATTTTAGGCTGGTATCTTTGTCACTATTTAAAAAATAAACAGTAAGTCATAATATCTTACGTCTTCCTGAAGGGTTTATCAGCAATTGACGCTTTCTAATAATTTAGCGAAAAATAATGAAGTCAAAGAAAGGGGATGCTGAACCAAACCTTCTGCAAGGTGTACCCCGGTTCGATATAAATATATTGACACGTACGCTTTGTCTCCTTGTGGGCGAAAAGAAAATGCACAACTTATACGACCCCATTTTATCTTATAAGTTGCATTTTCTTTTCTTCTTCTGACTTCATACTAGACCACCAAGCGTTTGTGCAAAATATCATGGCTACCCGTTGTCCTGGCATTCGTTGCACAGCGAAAGGCGAAAAGCGGCTTCTTTGCGGCCTCAAAGGCCCACGGATACCACAAGCACACCTCAAGCGCTCAGCAGTCGCCGAGCTCCGATCGGCGCACGGCGTCGTAGAAAGAAGCCGGAAAGAAAACCAGCGGCGCCGAGCCAAACCACGTGAGCCTTGGTCCAAACCGCGCGTTTTCCGTTGCCTGTTTTCGGGCGCATCAGGTGGTGAAGGCGGGGCCCGGGGCGCGGCGCTGCGAGCGCTCGCTCGAGCGCGACGGAGGGTTTCTCGGGTGAGAGGCCTCTCAGTTGATCGCCGTCGGCCGGCTTCTGCACGGGGGCCGCCGAGCAATGCACGCCGCTGTGTGGTCGCAGCCCGGCCGACGCGCCAAGCTGAGCACTGCGCGATCGGTGTCTGTCGAGCCGCAGGCCACTTCGGGCAAGGCGCTGCTCGCCGTCTCCGTATTCCTGGCCATCACGGGCGGCTTCCTGGCAGCGCTCGGTCTGACAGGATGCTTCGTGCGGGGACAACACAAGCTGCATCTGGGCTGGGGAATACCCGCCGGCGCTTGCGCTATGATCAACGGCATCGCAGGGTCCCGCATGGCCAGCCAGCGGTGCAAGCCTTCCTGTTACGTGCTGCTCTGCGTAACGGCCTGCGCCGGGTGCCTCACCATGGTCGTGTTAGGAGCACTGGCCCTCAGGGACGAAGGCTCGTCGCTCATCTCAGTGCTGGCAGCTACGGAGACGGGCCTGGGCGCCATCGCTGCAGGTCTTTGCTCCTTGGCCGTCACATTCGTTGTGCTTTCCAACAGATATCCAACTCCGCCCAGAGTACAGTCCAGAAACGTTCAGCAACAGTCGCCTTGAATCGTCCACTGCCAAGGACGATGCTCTTTTTGCTGTGTCGTCACAGAAGAATACGGCGTTCGAAGACAAGCACAAATGGTTGGCACCGCTAAGTGAAAAGCCAAAGGAATAGTAACTGATTGTGAGATTAACAGAGTTGCTTGAAATGTGCCATATGTGCGGTGATGACACCTGCATCAGAGGCGTGCGGAAAACATTCCTTTTAAGAAGAAAAAAACAAAACTATAATGTTGAAGTAACTGTCACTGAGGTGCAGTATTAAGAAAATTTGCTGCTAAAATAACATTTAGCAATTATATAATTTTACAAGACCAGCAAGAAAACAATTGCCACCATCTTGAGTGGCGGTGTTGCTGTACAACGCAGTTGACCTTTTCAAAAACTCGAGAGAACAAAGTGGCCGATGCTGCTGTTCAAGGGCCCAGAGAGAGACCAGTATGCTAAAGCCTGTGTTGAGTGTCTTTTTCAACGTCTACAGCTTTACATTCAATTTATATCAGCTGTTTAAAAGCAGTTTTAATCTTTGTTCAAGTAATTCGCTTTTTCGTATATCTAGCGACCTGCGTATGGGTACTGTAGTGTGAAGTGCCGTGTTTATCACAGTCGTGACAGTCGTCAGGAACGTGTGTTCCTTTGTGCGCACCCTTACCGTGCTGACCAGCATCCAACTGTGCCAATCACAAGGTGGTGATCCTCTTGCGCGTGTTAGCAATCAAGATATTCCACGCGATGGTGGCGGCTGTGAACGCGCATCGCTTTTTCAACGGCTAAGACAATGAGAACTACACCTTGAGGAGGGCTTCCAGACCGGCACATTCACGCTCGTCGCTTTTCCTGAGCACAATCTTCATGCTTGCATAAATACGTCAAGAGCTTGGCTTCGTTCTCGAAGAAAGTGTGCGCCGAGCCTCTCTGCGAGGCACAATGTGCTGTCGATTCTCGACAGGGTCTCTTCGTCAGGAATTGATTGGTGAGTCGAGAAAATCCAGGCAAGTTTGACCGTCATGCCTACGCAGCGTCGTAGGGAGAAACATGTCACCTCTCATATATGCGTGTGACGGCAAGGCAATACGATGAACTTGCAGTGTTACTCAGGTTATGTGTGTACCGCGTATTTGATTTATATATGTACGTTTGAAATGCTCAGTAGCCAGCAGTTTTTCTAGCGTTTTGAGTATGGCGTGAGCTTTTAATTACTAACTGCGTTGCTTCTTTGGGATCGATTAGCGCCCACTAAATGCCTTTTCTCAAAAAGGGAAAGTCACAAAGCAATGTTGTTTATCCCCGTATTTCTAAGGTAGTGGCAGGAAGCAATGCATTTCTGGAGTTCTCTCCAAATTCTTTTACGGTCAGTGCCCGTAATGAGCCCGTACGTGATTTGTAATATTTTTAAATGCAGCTTGGTTACACAACGGCTGGCGCAAGCTGCGCTTTGATGCACTGTTTTATGCAATTTCCTTAGACGCCCCAAACGAAATACATATCCACAGTACAGAGGTGCAAAATAACACGTTTCATAGAAACAAGATGTTATCGGTTACATTAACAATATCTTGAGTATAAAATCACAAGAAAAGCCAACCACAGCATGTACTCAACGCACGAACATAGTTTTTTCGACCAGTTGTTTGGAACTATTACTAGAGAATTATAAATCGCCTTTCAGACGATAAAAATGACGCATTTGCTTAGTCACAGCACTTGTAATTCAGGTTAGTCAGGGAGCAGCGATCCTACTATGTTACCTGCCTACTAAATTGCAGGTGCGCCGAGACGGTGTTTTCTTTTCGCCTGAGTAATAATAAGTCAGATATTTAGCTCTCACTAGAGCACGTAAGAGCTTTAGTGAGACTAAGGTTTAAGGTGTTGGTGCCATGAGAACGCGAGGTATAACAGTTGGTGTGTACAAATGATAAGGTGGTATTTGGCCATGTTTGCTGTATCCAGAGGTTATACACCTACATGGAGAAAAACATGGGTAAGTTCTTGTTAATATGATTCACTTGTAATATGTACCTGTGCTTGTTGTATTCATGTGCATTTTAATATATGTTTACTATCGACCAAGCAGAAGTCATTGTTGTGTAGCGATAGTTATAAGCACTGTCTGTTTAATAAACGCACGCTTGATGATGTTCAAGTAAAAAGTCTCCAGAAGTCATGTATTTATTTCACAGCTCATTCTTCGATACCGCAAACAAAATAGAACTTTTCATACAACTGCGCGCTACACCTCAGCAAATAGGAGGGAAAATTTCACCATCCTCCTGATAGACATCACAAAAAACAAAACGAAAAAAAAAAACACTCAGTACAGAATATATAAGTACATTTCACCGAACGTACTTAAATCGTTTAGAAAAATATTTTATCTGTTCAGTTGAAAGTGAAAAAGTAAGAAAGTGAAAGTGTCAAGTAGTGCATGTCATTGTGACCGACAATTGAAGCTATCGTTCGGCCACTTTACGCAGATCTCCTTTGCGTGTGAATCGGGAGCTATCAGAGGATGATTTAGCGTTTGCGATAAGCGCTTTTAATTACTAGGAATGTTCTACGATTGATTTATTTTGTCATATGATTGCACCGATACATATGTGTTTTAGGGAAGTATAAATGTAATACTGAGCGGTTAATACAACACAAATTCGTGTGTTCACAAGTGCCAACGTTGTCTTGCCGTCACACATTGAAACGCTATGGACGCTCTGTAGAACAAGTAAAATGTAAATATAGGGGGAAATAAGATTAAGATATAAACATTGGGAAATCTATGTGTCTAAGCAAGGCAAATGGGCGCTCGTCCACTTCAAGAAATGAAGACAATATCTAGACCTGTTTAGGTTAAACTTTAACTGATTTCACTGCGTAGCTGAAGAATACAGATGACAAACTTGATGATTTCGTCTTAAGTGTTACTTGCAGCAGCGTGTGTGAACCAGCGTTCAGCGTTGATTCAGTTCATATTTTTATGTCAACGTGAGCGGCGTTCTTGTTCGAGCGAACAATTCTGGATTTTTTGTTTGTTTGTTGCCGACCAAGTGTTGTTCCGGTGGCTACGCTGTGAAGATAATGGGCTGAGAGTGCAGGAACATGAGAGGCTTCTTGCGTCTTTATTTCACTGGCGCCTGCGGACAGCGTCTTTGACACTGGAAGCACGACGTGGTAAAATCAGTGGGGAAGAGGGCACATTTCTCTCATCCTAACTTACTATGATATAACCTTTGGTTGACAACAGATTCCCTCATCTCGGGGTCCTTGTTTAGCCAGATAAGTAACATTTATGAGCATAGGTGACTAATATTCCCAACTGTTGAGGTTTTCCCACTGGCAAGTTCTTACGCCACAGGCACATTCTGTAAATACATGGGCCGAACAGACGCACACACACACACACACACACACACACACACACACACACACACACACACACACAAGCGCGCGCGCAAGTAATTAGTTTCATTTACAACGACACAGGGCTTTACAGCTCGAAACCTAACCACCCCATATCCATAGACGACATGTGGAAGAAAAATGATATTCGGAAATCTTCAGGAATGCGTGGGCATCGTGGTCACGTGCATGAATTTCAACCTTTTTTTCGTGAATAGAAATACGAGAAGCTGAAAAAATGAAACACACCTGCTATAGTGCCTAAGAAAGAGAAAGAGGTACGCGTAAATATTCTTTCGGTAGGTAACAAAATAATGAAAATAAGAATAAAAGAAAAGATCCGTCAGCAAGAACCTATTGCGGCTCCTTATTGTCGAACTGTAAAAAATTGTCGTACGTTCTCGTAGACGGAACGATCTCTGAATCCGGCAGAGTCTCAGTGGCTGTGGGGGCCTGACCCTCAGTAGAAGGATGGGAGTTCGAATGGCGGCTTTGATGGCCACATTCCGATGCTGGCGTGAAGAACACAGTTTATTTTTTTTTTCGAGGTATGGGTGTGCCTTAAGGATACGCAAGTGTGAGAACCCATATCCCAACACTAGGCTGTCTCTTGTAGACTCTGTGCTCATTTGCGAGTTTGAATGTAATGAATCAATAAACAAACAATCAGTGAATCAAACAACCAAATGTCTACGAAAGAGAGACTCGCAACCAGAAGTACCAAAAGTGTTGCATACGAGCGCCGATAACCATTAGCTCGTTTACGTTCCTGCCACGGTTCATGAGTGTGTCATTTAGAAAATATGGCACCTTGGAAACTTTCCAACAGAGAAGGGTTATCCAAACGATAATCTCTGCAGATTCAAAAAAAAATTTTGTGTTTTGTGACGGAAGCTTACGCTTGCGTTGTGTCCGGCCTATCCGACAATGTACCACAACTCTATCAACGTAAGTGAACAAGCGTGAACCTCTAGCCTCTAACAAGTGCGGCAAGTTGGGCGGGTTGGTAAAGTTGCATGGTGATTGTTAAACAGCGCTCAAAAAGGACGAGGACAAAGACAAGGTAGATGTAACGCGCGCTGTTACGCCTACCTTTTTTTTGTCCTCGTATTTTTTGAGCGCTGTTTCACAATCATCATGCTCTATCCTCTGCTTTTCCTTTGGGGAATAGTAGTAAATTGTTAAAGATACATTGAACGGTTCATTGCAATTTTTTTGTACTCGTGCACACTTGTTTACGTTGTTGGTGAAAATATTGAGCTCAGCATTTTAAAACAAGTGATTGTAAACAAGCTAATATATTTTTCGCTTGCTTTCCGAGAAACGCTTTAGTATTTAGCCAAAACTCACGTTGTCATTGGTGGAAGAAGTAAACATCAGCAGTTTCATTAGGACTCAAGTGTAGGATAAGCTACTTAGCTCGAGAGGCACTGCTGACAAATGTATGTTTTATGAAGTTAAGTTTTCACAGCTTTTCGCTATTGTTATAGTAATAAAGGCAAAATATCAAGTTGCTTTCCTAAACATGAGTGTAATTGCGCGGAATGAGTGTAATAACATTGGGCGGAAAAGGAAAGGAAATAGGGGCTGTTTTTGTAATACTGCTGATTGTTTTTTTATTTTCTTACAGCAGTGAAATATGCTGTCACACTTCTTACCTTGTGTTCCTAACTGATTATGGGCTATGTACATGTAATTTTGAATACGATCACCAAACAGCTCGAAATATTTGTCTTTATCTCGATTTTTACAATTTATATCGGCGTCCACGTATTCCTTTTTAGGGCCGGAGAGGGTTATGTAACATGGGATTTCTGGAATCCCCCTTTGGCTTAACAATAAGACAACCGCAAACTTAGTTATTTTGTCTTATTTATCAGTATATTATATAGTACTAAAAATTATGGGGTTTTGCGTGCCTAAACCACTGTGTGATTATGAGGCACGCCATAGAAGGGGACTGGAGAATAATTTGGACCACCTGGGGTTCTTTAATGTGCACCTATAAATCTAAGTGCACGGGTGAACTCGCATTTCACCCCCATCGAAATGCGGCTACCGTGGAGGGGATTTCTATGATATCGTATGACATCTAGCTGTATCAATTCACCGCATTTTTTTTATTCGGAACATGCATGAATAAAAACACCACAGTTATAGAGATTATGTGACCAGAGCAGGGTCCTCATCCTTCGACCTTCAGGTGGAAATGCGCGGCGTGTCATAACTAGTGACCACACGAGTTTCTAACTTGTTGCCACAAAAGTACGGACAAAGAAACAAAGAATGTACGATGCACCTGTATTTTATATATATATATATATATATATATATATATATATATATCTATACATATATATATATATATATATATATATATATATATATATATATCGTAGCGAAGAGAGACGCTAGGGGGTCCAGTGCTTTGGCTCACAACGGCGCTCGTGCTCTCCGACGCCGTCGCACTACTTTCTCCGTCCGGCCGCTTTTCCACTCGAAAAGGTCTCCTGCTACCTTTTGCGACGGTGAACATCACACAGGGCTCTACTGCTATATTCATTTGTAACCCGTTCTTGTACCCTGTGTTGCTACTCCACGGAGAATGTCTGGGCAGTGTCGAAGCTATCGCAGACGTAAAAATTACGGACGTTCCCGAAGACCCATACTGTGCCCATTACAGTACGCTCGGCTCGATTTCTACGTCTGGCCCATTGCCCATAGATGTGTTCGATTTCTCTGTTGCCTATGACCTTACATCGGGCCAGCGATCACAGCTTCTGTGCCTCCTACAAGAATTTCGTGCTTCTTTCGACGTCGGGCAACCTTCCCTGGGCCAGACGTCAACTGTTACGCACCACATTGATACTGGCTCCCAATCGCCATTGCGGCAACGCCAATATTGTGTATCGGCTACAGAACGTCACGTGATTAATGAACAAGTGGCCGATATGCTCCGCCGTGAAGTGATCCGACCTTCCCACAGTCCATGGGCATCTCCCATCGTCCTTGTTACGAAGAAAGACGGTTCTGTACGGTTCTGTGTGGACTATCGGCGCCTCAACAAGATCACTCGTAAGGACGTTTACCCGCTTCCGCGAATCGACGACGCTATTGACAGCTTACAAGGAGCAGAATTTTTTATTGCGATAGCAATTATATGGACACTCAAAAGCAGATTTCTGCCGTCGGCGTCGCCGTCGCCGTCGGCGTCGCCGTCGCCGTCGCCGTCGCCGTCGCCGTGAGGTTCCGTATGACGTCATTTGGAGATGAAATCGTCGCCGCGCGCCGAACGCTGTATGTGCGAGTGAAAGGGCGCGAGGGGCGCGTCTTTCACGGGGAGTGAACGCACGGCGGAGAACAAACGCGCGTTCTGCGCCGTGCTCGCTTAAGGGCTGCAGAATTAGGCGTCTCGTTTCTCCTTTACAATCACCATATATGTAGAGCAAACGCGCCTTCTTCAGACGCGCGAGAGGCCGTGGGGGAGGGGGAAGGAAGGGACGCGACGTTTAGCTGCGGCACCAAGTGCCTATTTATATGAGAGGCTCCAGCAACAGTCACCAACGCCGCACGCATTTAGAGCTAACGCGGGCAAAACGCCGATGGCGTCGACAACAGTTCTGCGTGTTGTTGCTACCAAAGCCGCTCACCTTACTTCGTATGAGATTGCTGTGTTGCTATCGCATTCATTGCTTCGCCCTTAGGGCGAAACTGTGACATTTTTTCATCTCTCGATCTGCGCTCAGGGTATTGCCAAGTACCTATGACACATAACGATCGACCGAAGACAGCCTTTGTCACGCCCGACGGCTTATACGAATTTAACGTCATGCCGTTTGGACTTTGTAATGCGCCAGCAACTTTTGAGCGCATGATGGATACCGTTCTGCGCGGCTTGAAATGGCACACTCGCTTGTGCTACCTTGATGACGTCGTTGTTTTTGCTCCGGACTTCTCCACGCCCCTTCAACGCCTCCGGCGTGTTTTGACGTGTTGCAGAAACGCCGGCCTACAACTGAATTTAAAGAAGTACCGATTTGCAGCGCGGCAGCTGACGATACTGGGTTACGTTGTTTCCAAGGATGGAATTCTCCCCGATCCAGCCAAGCTTCGTGCCGTCGCCTTATTTCCTAAACCTACGTCCATCAAAGAACTACAAAGTTTCGTAGGTTTGTGTTCTTACTTCCGACGCTTCATTCGAAATTTCGCCGCCATCATATCGCATCTGACGAAGCTCCTTGGATGCAACGGCCCCTTCATTCGTGGTAGTCAGAGTGCGAGGAAGCGTTCGCAAATCTCCGTCGTTTGCTGATGACTCCCCCAATTTTGCGCCACTACGACCCGACGGCCGCAACAGAGGTACACACAGATGCCAGCGTTGTTGGCCTCGGCGCTGTTCTTGCGCAGCGCAAACCTGGCTTTCCTGAATATGTCGTGGTCTATGCCAGTCGCACCCTTACGAAAGCCGAGACCAATTACACTCTCACAGAAAAAGAATGTCTCGCGATCATCTGGGCTCTTACTAAGTTACGGCCTTACTTGTATGGCCACACATTTGATGTCACCGACCACTATGCACTATGTTGGCTGTCATCGTTGAAGGATCCTTCAGGTCGTCTTGCCCGCTGGGCACTTCGCCTGCAGGACTACGATATCCGCGTGCTGTACCGCAACGGACGCCAACATTATGATGCCGACGCCCTATTACGCTCTCCCTTGCCTGATGACAATACCTGCTGCTCACTATCCCAGCTAGCTGTTTCTACAATCGACCTTGAGACTATCGCTTCCGAGCAGCGCAAGGACCCGTGGATTGCCTCGATTATAGATTTGCTTGCTGACCCATCACCACAATCAACCACTCGTACGTTGCGTCGTCAGGCTCGCCATTTCGTGGTTCGCGACAACCTGCTTCACCGACGGGGTTATGCCGCAGACGGCCGCCAATGGTTGTTAGTAGTTCCTCGCAGTCTGCGCTCCGAATTCTGCGCATCCTTTCACACCGATCCACAGCGCGCACACTCGGGAGTTTTCAAAACCTACCAGTGCCTTCGACAACGCTACTACTGGCAAGGAATGTACAAGTACGTTCAACAGTTCGTTCGCTCCTGCCCCGACTGCCAGCGCCGGAAACCTTCACCCCAGCTCTCGCTGGCTGGTATGCAGCCTCTACCCTGCCCTACCCGGCCGTTAGGGCGCGTTGGAATTGATTTGTATGGGCCACTTCTCTTGACGTGGGCTGGTAACCGCTGGGCTAATGTGGCAGTAGATCACCTCACACAATACGCCGAAACCGCCGCTCTCCCAGGAGCTACAGTGCGCGATGTTGGCCTCATTCCTGCTTCGCCGATTCATCCTGCGGCATGGTCCACCCCAGGAATTGCTCAGTGATCGCAGACGTGTCTTCCTGTCGGAAGTGGTTAAAGCCATTCTTAAAGAGTGCAACGTTATTCATCGCACAACTACGGCGTACCACCCCCAAACCAATTGCCTCACAGAACGCTTCAACCGCACGCTCGGCGACATGCTTTCAATGTACGTCGCCTCCAACCACACAAAGTGGCACATTCTGCCCTTCGTCACCTACGCGTACAACACCGCTACTCGCAGCACCAGTGGCTTTTCGCCCTTTTATTGCGATAGCAATTATATGGACACTCCAAAGCAGATTTCTGCCGTCGGCGTCGCCGTCGCCGTTGCCGTCGCCGTCGCCGTGAGGTTCCGTGTGACGTCAATGGAGATGAAATCGTCGCCGCACGCCGCCGAACGCTGTATGTGCGAGTGAAAGGGCGCGAGGGACGCGCGCTTTCACGGGGAGTGAACGCACGGCGGAGAACAAACGCGCGTTCTGTGCCGTGCTCCCTTAAGGGCTGCAGAAGTAGGCGTCTCTTTCCTCCTTTACAATCAGCATATATGTCGAGCAAACGCGCCTTCTTCTGACGCACGAAAGGCCGTGGGGGGGGGGGGGGGGGAGGGAAGGGAGGGGACGTTTAGCTGCGGCACCAAGTACCTATTTATATCAGAGGCTCCGGCAACAGTCACCAACGCCGCACGCATTTTGTGCGAACGTGGGCAAAGCGCCGACGGCGTCGACAACAGTTCTGCGTGTTGCCGGTGCTGCTGCATGTCCAAGTTTATACAGCTGATAAAGCTACTATCATTACTCCGTATAGCTCTCTACAAATTTGCTATCGCAATTGATGCTTCGCCTTTCAGGTGAAACTGCGACAACTTTTTTTTTTCTTACTATACGGTCGGCACCCGTCGCATAACATCGACACAATGTTACCTTACCGGGCGGATGCATTCGAGGGCTCACCTATTTCTGCCACAGCACAGCATGCTGAAGAATGCCGTGACATCGCACGTGCCTTTACTTCCAACGACCAAGAGCGCCAGAAGAGCACTCGCGGCGACTCCAGTTCCGCGGTCACCTTGCTTCCTGGCGCGCTTGTGTGGCTCTCTGTCCCGTTCACCACCCCTGGTCTCTCATCGAAACTACTCCCGAAATATGAAGGCCCTTACCGCGTCGTCGAACGCGCATCTCCCGTGAATTTTGTTATCGTACCAGTTGAACCGTCTTCGGACCAGCGCCGTCGTGGACGAGACATTGTCCACGTCGACCGACTCAAGCCATACTACGATCCTGTCATCCTGACCAGCTGTTAAGTCGCTGGACGGCTCCCTTATCACTCCCGGGGTAATTGTAGCGAAGAGAGACGCTAGTGGGTCCAGCTCTAGTCTGGCCAGACGCTAGTGGGTCCAGTGCTTTGGCTCGCAGCGGCGCTCGTGCTTGAAAGCCGTGTCTCGTTTGGCTGTCGACGCTGCGCCGCTCCGATCTCTAATAAACCCTTTACTATATATATACAGGGTGTTTCAGCGAACACTTTCAAAATCTTTCAAAATTTATTTAAGGTTGCCTGTGGCAGATAGCCCAATTCTAGTTAATGAGCTGGTCTACTCGAAAAGGCGGACATCACTTGCACACAAAAATGAAATGCATAATCAACTAATTAACAAAAATTCACTAATTAGGTTTTTAAATAAGTAGCTGATGGCCCATATTGCAATTTACACATTGTAACCGTGGAGTTAGCAACCACAAGTGAACGTTATATATATGCATACAAACACAAGTGAACACAAGGACCACCCACAAGTGAACGTTATATATATATATATATATATATATATATATATATATATAATGTTCACTTGTGGGTGGTCCTCATCACCACACACAGTCATATCACTGCAGTGTGACCAACCAAGACAGCAGCAAAAGAAAGAAAGAAAGAAGGTGGATGTTTACACTGATCAACACTAATCGGGGAACATGGAATTTCGCTGTATCGGAAGTTTCCACAAGGGGATTATCTGAACACTGGATCCACATGGGGTTTTCGGCTACCGTTAATGACCAACAGTCAGGTAACCCTGCATATATAAGCCAGATTTGTTGGGGCTCCACTTATCTACAGCGCGAGCAATATAGTGACACTGGACAAAGTTTTTCTTCACGCAATAGGGACAGTGAATATATTGAATACGGAGGGGGCCAGTGCACAAATACGGAACGCAAAAAAGTATAAACAGACTACACAAGCGGGGCACTCGCAACTAATATTTATTTTGAAAAATGTAGTCTTAAATAGGTAAACCAATGCACAACCACGTGACAGAAAACGGACATCATATCCCTGGGAAAAAGAAACTAACAGACAGAAACATACACTTTTTTTCCAGTTCAAGTAACACGTAAACGTTTATGCAAGCCTTCCAGAGCAGATAATTCTTCATCGTGCTGCGTGACTGAAGGTTCACTGTTACAGGCGTTGTTACGTTTGGCGATGGTAAAACACCTCGACAATCTCCTTAGTTTGCTGATCCCTGCGGGGTGAAAGTATTGCGGTGTCATACAATAATGGCAAGCGGTCGCACTTTGAATAATGGGCTTTCAAGTGTGAATGCATGTTAAATATAAGGGGTCGTTTTTGTTCTAACAAATGGGTAGTGGCAGAACGGTGAGTCTGGGCTATGTACATTATGCCGCACGTTAGAGGCAAACAATAAACCGCAGAAACACTGCATTTAGCAATAGAAGCCAGGTTCGAATCTTGCATCCTCCGTAATGTTCATCCAGCTTTTTTGACACCTTGCGGTCGAGCTTCGCATATACGTTTGCTAATTTGTTTGATGCAGAAAAAGATCGCTTTCAAGTTATAACGGTGCATAAACTCAAGAATATAGGTGGCCTTCATGAATTGAAAATTTGTTTTCTGCACCAAATAAACTTTAAAAGTGTGTGCGAAGCTGGACCGCGAGCTGTCAAAGATGCTAGGTCAACACGCGTTTGGTCTTCGTGCGCTGCGCCCCTCAGTACTCGGCATGGACGCATGCCAACTTGCTCAACTATAGAATTGACTGAAGCGACAGCAAAGATGAGGCACATGGTGAGGTCACAGTAACTTGAATGACGACAATATTTGTCGTCGAGGACAACCCAGTTGCAAACACCTAACTTTTGTTGCAGTAACATGACAGAATATATGCGTAAATTGTGAGTCATAATGTCACGGCGTTCAATTAAACGAACCCGCTATCGCTGTGAAGGAACTCTGAGTTTCATGAGACTTGGCCTTTGTTTTTGTCGTCGCCGTACGATTGGGTGCATTTGAGTGGATAATAAAAATTCCGGCATCACCATCTCACGATGGATGCCGACGTGAATGCCATTAGCATTTAAACATACTAGCGACATTTATGCAGCTGGACTCCTCTCTCTCGCATCCCTCTGGACCCGCTCCGCCATCGTGTAGTGCCGCCGCAAAGTGCACGCGAGGTGCACGTGCGAATATAGATTTAGACAACATTTTCTGAATGTTATGTCGCAGGTCCAAGTCCGTCCAGCCCATAAGAAATTTTAACGGATCTTTTTGTTCATTGAAGACTGGCACAAACCTAGAAACCCATGACGGTGTCAAAGAGGTTCATTCAGGGGAAGCACCTACCCAGTGAGTGAAGTTGACGTCAGAGAGGCTTATCGAAATGCGGCACATTCCTAGTGGCACACACCGAGCGACGCAAGTTGGCGTCTGAGATTCAATGAAGATTGGCACATACCCACCCAGCCAACAATGTTGGCCCGACGGTTGGTTTCGAACTCGGTTCCCTCCATAGCCTTGCAGGACCCAATAAAGTTTTTCATCCATCCATACCTCAGTACAGCAGGACCAATGCTCTACACATTAGAGCATGGACTACACAGTGATCCAAGTGGCCGTGAAAGAAGTTAGCTGAGGACAAACTTACATGCAGACGTACCGCAAACTCGGTAAAGGTCCCAAAGAGTGCTAATGGCATTAAAACGCCTTGATGCGTAGCAGTGGCCCCATGCACAGTTTGGAAGACGAATAATGTTAGGGAATTGATGGATTGCTGTGGAGTAGCGCGAGATACGTGCGGCTTGTCTGCAGACATGAGCAAACTCGAAACTATAGTTAGGATGGTTGCTTTGCAATAATTCATAAATAATTTGTTACAGTTTATTCAGTTTTTTTCAAACATCTCTATTTATCTGTTTATGCTAAAGAGAACTTTAAGATTCATGTCGATCAAAAGGCGCATTTACACTGTTGGTCTTTCGAAAATGAAAGAAAGACTTTCCAGAAATCCCAAACTTTTTTGAAAACATATCTACAGAGATCGTTAGAGCCAACTTTTAGACGCTGTGTAAAAAAGTATACAAAAAGGAAAGTCCTGTTTGCAGGTTGACTGTCGCCGTCTTCAAGAAAAATATGGAAATTTAAACTCCACTGGCAGAAGATTGATTTGCACTGCGACAAATTTTTGTCGGAGAAATTTCACTCGCAGGACTGCATACGCCTCTATAAAAAGGAAAACTAGAAAGCTTATTGCCGCACTACATCGTAAGAGCTTTGAAATAGCAATATGATTTATAAGTGGGCTAGTTCATATTCCATTTCCGTAACGACACTTGGAGAGCAGCAAATGACGAAAGACGAGGAAAGGGACACACAACACAAACACCTGTGTTTTGTGCGCCTTTCTTCGTCTATCGTATTTTGCGGTGCTCTTATTTTCGTTACAGTTGGAGAGAAATTACACAAATCTTTCCTGAAGCCTAAGGTGAAACTGGAATCGAATTCCCACGCTACTTTACACTTTCAACAATGTGTTACAGCGAAAAAAACCTGTAGTAAAACTTTTGGGTGGCCGTGTTCACTATAACCGCTGCGCATTTAGTTTTCCTAAACGACGAAAGTGGGCTGCACGGTTAATTTACGGCAACTGCGTGCTAAATAGCTCAATCATCAGTTCAGTTAACTTTACTGATTGGTAGTGCATTTCATATTTTTCTTCCATTGTGTAATAGTAACATTTTGAAATAATGAAATTTTACGGTTCTATTGAAGGTTACTTCGCACCGCACGGTGTCGCATCTGGTAAACTGAGCAGGAATATTCAGAATAGTATAGTATGCGTACGCCTAAACCAGTCGACGAACTCTCCAAGTTTCTGGTTGTGGGCATGAATTACTGTTCAGTAAAATTCTACATGTGCTTGTGAAATGTGTACCGTGAAATTCGCGGGCGTGACGGCATGTCTGGAAGGATTGCCGCTGTCCCTGCTCAGCTGGTGCATTACAATTTGTTCCTCCGTTGCTCGGAGATCTTTCGGAAACAAATAGGAAATGTGTCGGAATGAAAAGGTTTGCGAAATAATTTCACGGAACCCAGTGGAATTAAATTGATTTCTTTAAACCGTTTGCAAAATCTGACCGACCATGTCACAGACGTTCACCATCATGTTGTAGCCAAGAAGCGATATATGAGCACCCAATAAAAAGCACTCATTTTCGATGACACGTTTCCCTTTCCTCTGGGTGTTACCTCAGGCGTGAAGACATGTGGCCCTCCGCCAAGAATGCCCAAGTGACATTGGAGCACTAGAGGTCCTTAATGACTAGGTGTGCTTGGTACTACAGCAAGGGCGTCAGCACACATAAAAATAAATGGCGATGCTGTAGGGCTCTCCTCGCTTTACGACCTCGTTGAAGCATAATGGGCGCCGCATTTAGTAGGGCTGGTTTCTTCTTCGGCGCCGTGGAGGCACGGCGGCTGTTGGCCTGAAGCCTTTAGTAGTCTTACGAATAAAAGGCGAGCGCAGACTCCTGGCGCTGGGGGATCGTCGCAGAAGCACAGTTGCCCGAAGTGCTAGAAACTAAGGGCCGAATTCGCAATGCGTTTCGTTAGGAAGCGTTTTCGTCATTGACCGGCTCGCTTGGCTAATATTATGTCCAGCATCGCGATTGGCTGAAATGTTCTTTTACGAATAATTATAACATAAGAGTTTTTTTTTTTGTGAATATGGGTCCAAGGGTGATTTCATCCCGCGCACTCTATTGTGGATGCGCATGCACTATAATGGTAGAATATAAATACTTTTCAAATGGTTCCTTCAATTAAGGTATGAAAGTATGAAAAAATTATTCGTAAGTATAACATGCATAACATAATTCGGGCCGGTGGGCTAGTTGGTTACTGGTGCTACGAATGATGGTCCGCATTCACAAAAAGGTTTCACGCAGGAATTGTTCGTTGGCACAAAATGCAGAAAATCTTGCCGCTGGACAGACTATTATCGAAGGCAGCTGGCCCATTGCAAACAATACCTAGGTGAATTTGGCCTCATGTTTTCAGAACAGCTGAAGGAAAGGAGAGGTGTACGAATCGATAAACACTACACATGGTGCAAAACAACTAAACTTTCCTTGCCACGGATATACATTACATATAACTAGAATTGTTCTAACGCACATGCGTGCCATTGATCATTTATGATTGTCCATTTGTTTTTGTTTTTCAATAGGGGTTAAAATGCTGCGTCTTCTGTTTTGCTTTCTTTCCAAATGCGTCAAATATTACTATCCTATCCTCGGACGTAATGTAGACTGTTACTTCATTCTAAGTTAATTCTATGTCTCACCTCTTGGACATAAATTGAAACTGTTCTAAATTAACCTTGAACTTATGCGTTCAACTTCATGTGCAGAAGGCACCTTATAAAATATGTGAAAATGAATTTCTGTACGCGATAACCTGCGAAATATAAACAGACCACCGTGCATAATTGGCCGACGCATTGAGATGCTTGGCCATTGCTAGAACTATAAATCTGTGCTGGGTATTAAATCAATGTGGTAATGCTGCATGTAGGTAATCGCTTCTGTCGCAACGGTACCATTGCTTAAGCTTGCGCGAGGCGCAGTGTTAAATCTCGAGCTCGCCTTCTACTGCTGCAAAAAAAGAGCTTACTAAACCAGTGTGACAAGAAGTGTTTGTGCGTCCCAGTAGCGCACCCAGGATCTCTGCCGGGGGGGTGTGTTCAATTTTTGCACATTGCATAAAATGCAATTTCCTTCATTTAGCCAGAGGAATACAACAGCAAATAAAATGCCTAATATTAATAATAATTTAATGACACCAAGGATGATGACGATGCGTATTTATTCAGCGTTTTACTCAAAGTGATTTAAGAGTGAATGAATAAATACAAGGCAGTGGTAGAGTGTCTGTGTTAGGCAGGAAAATTGGACCTCAAGCCACCTCCTGAATTGTAATGTCAATGTGAAGAGAGCATTGAAGGTACACGTTGGACTGGTGGAGCTGGACGCATGAAGGGGGGGTAACTCGGCCTCCCCCCCTCTCACGTCACTGCGCCATTGGTGCGTGCACACCACGATGAAAGAATAGACAGCTATTCTCAATGGTGCCGTCCGTCTGCATAGCGAGTGACTACGCCCTTGTTCGTTCTTCCTTCCTTCTCTGGCAGGGGCGCTACAGTGGTTGGGGTTCGTAGAGTGACTGTATAGAGCATCACCGTGGTATAGGCTCAGGGGTAATCATATTGTTCGTCTGTTTGTCGTCTGAGGTGCTGCGCTCATGTATTCCGCTGCAAACTCCATTATAACGCGTTAAGTTCCTTCTGATGTTGCTCTTCTAGGACTTGCCGTTCCTTTATTACTGTGGCCCGTGCTATTTGCGGGGGAAACTTGTATACGCAGCTAGGAAAATGTTGTATTTGGTTGAATCTTCAATTGCAGTATGACCATTCAGCATTATACAACGTGTTAGTTGATGCTTTTCAGCAAGTTTTCCGCCTATGTGTGTCGAGCTGTGCTTCATGTTGTGTGTCAAGAGAAAATTGCTGCCACACTGCCTCGATTGGGTGTGAACTTGCAGACAAGGATAATAAGTACTGTGGAGTCAAAGTCGTTGGCGCACATTTCCGTTCGGATGTACTCCACCCGGCGATAACTTTCTGTGGCAGCACGGCGAAAGCCGCGGAGCTGGAGCCCCTATATTTCACTGTGCAACTGCATCTAGTCGGCGAATGCAATAAACTGGAAGCTATGTAGCGTAAAACATAACATTACTAATTGTGATTAAAATTTTTTTGTTCAAGAAACATTGCATAACACATGAAAAGCTTGCTTAGGAAAGGGATCTTCGTTTTCTGCTGTTCCTAGTTTTTGGGTGTCCATGTCTGGTTTTCCTGGGCCTCTTAACCGCCAGCAAAACGTTGGCACTACTTGGCGTAGTAACACACAAACAGAAGCACCTCATGTGCGAATGCGTGGGCGTAGATTTGGCTGTGCTGCTACAGAAAGTTGTCGCCATGTATAGAACACTCAAATTTTGTAACTGATGAGTACTGCTCCCCAGACCGACGAACAAGCAGTATTTTGTTCTTTTGTTTACATATTGTTCAGCTCACAAACAATTGTTTCCGCTTTATTCTAGCTATCACGTGCGTCATGTACATGCTAATATGACATATTCGAAATGTTTCCAGCATACTTTAGTTTTTGTCGTGTCGCCGTATCGGCTAGTGATAGCATTCGGTAAACAAGGAAGCATTCCTAAAAATTCTGCAGTTAAAGACGTTTGACAAGCGTAAGAAATATCACAGGGATGGGCGCCGACTCGCAACTGCATTTACTGAATAGAAAAATCAAAGATTTTTGCCAGTGGCCCCTCCTACAGGCACCACATGGTCAATCTGAAAAAAAAAAGGAGAAACCAGCATTGATTCTTATTATTCGTTCGACATGTGCTTAAAAGGTACGCAGATTCTTTGTCCATGAGTGATAATGACGGCTGACTGACGCATGTGTCTCCAGGTCTTCTGATATGAAACGCCTTGAGGATATCTCATTTGTTTTATATTTTTTTAAATAATGGCGGTGTCTCCGAAGACCAATTGGCGTCCACATACTCGACAATGGTCTGCCAGACGCGAATATGCCGTAGGTCCTAGTATTTGCTCATGTATCCTTAGTCTTTTGTTCATACATCAACCATTTTGGCCGATGTAGGTATTTCCTCAACTCATTGGCAACTGGTAGAGTACCCCCACTTTGCATGGAAGATACCGGTGCACGTGTTTGACGTCACATCTACCAATTCAGCTTCCTACAGGGTTATATAATTTTTTCGGACCGAAGCGCAAATACTCGAAAACTTATCCGGAAAGAAATACGGCACAAACGATCCTCGTTGATTGTCCGAGTCATTGAAAAACATTTTTCCCATGCACGTGGTGCAAAGCCCGAATGAACTCTCATTATCCAGGGCGACCGATCGCTCAAGGACCACCCGTGACACCGTGACAACGTATGGCCGTAGCCAGACGCTACACACTACTCTTGGACAGTGATTTTGAAAGTATGGGTCTGCGTCCCACAAGTGCCAGTCCTCCAAACCCTGCCACTTGGTTCGCTTGGAACAGCGGCCGGTTGCATGGTGAGCCACTCTTCTTCGACCGTGCGGCACTGCTCTCTCGCACTCCACGGCCGCGGCATCCCGGCGGCCCTTGGCTTCGCATTCTGCCTCGCCGCTTCGGTATGTACCTCACACCTCTGTAGTGTTTGCAGAGGATTTCCACTCTGACGCTACTCTCCCACTTGTTACTTTCGGGGGCTCGCAACTGAGCCGCGTCTGTTGAGGGCGCACACACGAATGCCGGCGAATAAAATAAGGCGCCACGCCAGTAGTGGCCTGCGAGTGGGTGCGTTGGGATGCGCGCGCGCGCACGTGAAGCAACAGGCGCGGAGCCAATAGTGGCCAGCGAGCGGGCGCATGATGGTGCGCGCATCGGCGACAAGCTCTGTGAGCTTGGACGGCCTCTCGTTCGACCTTAGCTCTGACTAGGCAAAGAAATGCTTCGCATTTAAGAACAGTTCAAATCCCCATACCAGCTGCCTACGTGCGTCTGTCCGTGGGGCATTCTGAGCACAGAAGGAATTACTGTAGTCATCCGGAACTTGCCTACGTCTTTCTTCGTTGTGCCATGAACCTTAATTACCGATTATACTATGTTGCATGTTGCATGTCGTCTTCATTATAAGGTCGGGGAAATCAGCAGCGTCGAGCCTTGCCACCGGGACTTGATACCTGCTTTGGGTCCTGGGCATACATGACTTGAACAAGGGTCGTGTGAATAAGGACATGACTTTTTAACAGCCAAGCTGTTTAAGCCCACCGTAATTTGTGGTTTGTGGTGCGTATTAAGACACTATCTCGAAATAGAAGAAAATAAACTTTCTTGCCGAGGGGGGATTGGAACCCGCGTACCCACGGTCCCAAGGCGAGTTTCGTAACCATTAGGCTATACAGACACGCTTGCAGAGCATGCATTTATGCGAACCATATGATTGCGTTCGAGCGTCGTCGTCTTCGCCCACACCTGGACTGAGGGCCCCACCCAACGAAGAATTGCCTTGCCTTTGTGAATAAAAGTTTATTCTCTCTCTCTGGCGCATTCGCATGCTCGTGCTCTGCGAGGTAAGAAGAGGTTTTGCGCACTATGAGAGCGAGAGAGCGAAACGCATTCATGGAGCGGGTCTGCTGGAACGCGTTGTCGCCATTGCAACGCCGTGGAACGCGGTGTCGGCTGTGGAACGCGGTGTCGGTGTTGCAAGCTGCGCTATGCAACGCGCAGTGACGGCCTTAAGTCTGAGACGCGCGAAAATAAATTATCATCATCATGAGTAATAAGATAAAAAGTTAGCGCGCACTTCCGGCCGGAAAATTCTGGGCTACGACCGCCCAGCGTCATTGTTTCAAGCGTTGCGCGGCCGAGTGCAAGGTTAAGCGTTTTTTTTTCTTTTTTTTTGCGCTTGTCCTATCTTTAACTGTTAACTGCGCAGTTTTCAGAAATGGAAGCACACCTCTTGCCCGGCTGTTCAAACTACTGATAAACGAGGTGAACAGATTAAAGTAAATGGTAAAGTAAACATGGTAAGTAAATGGAATAAAGTAAACATCAGCAGCACTGGAAAAACCGTGGTCCCTGGCCTTGAGTGCACAGCTTGAGAAATGGAGCCATTACATTTTTATTCGTGCAATGCATTAAGACACATTCGTACAATTTATTAATTTAAGTAATCATAGCTGATGGACCATCAGCCTACGCTCTCACTCTTCAGCGTCGCTAAATGCTAAAAGCGTCCAGTAAAATAAAATACACATATAATGACTGTCTTAATAAACTTGACAAGCTCTATTCCAAGACGAAATTTGCCAACATGGCCATACGTCGCTTGTAATGTGCCTCTCCATGTTTCGTGCCACATGCGACCGTGAAGCCGTGTTACAAAGCGTATACGTCATCTATACCCCAAGGAGTTCTTACACTATGTCTCTCCAGTAATCACTCACACGCAGTGTCCCGTTAAAGATGAACAATACATTTTACCTTGGATGTTTGAGCGCATTATTTTTGCTTTTTTGGAGCTCTCCTTCATTTTTTAGATGGTCGCGGAGATCAAGCCATGGAGTTATATGCATAGGAGCTGGTGAATGACGACCCCCGGCTTCTTGCTTTGTTAGCAATAGATAGGGAAACTCTAAGCAAGAAATTGGTGCGTCCTCGGGCATCGTTGAGGCACCTGTATATTTTGCCAGTGTGGTCTGCACATGTCTAGAATACTTTTCACTGCGTATACACAGCCCACTATTGAGAACACTGAATCACGTCAGGTGAAAATACGTACAAGTCAGCATCAAAAGTTTGCGGCTAGTTGGATTTTGGTTGACGTGCCTTGCAGCTTTGAGAACCGCATACATTTGGGATAATTTCATAGGTATAGAGGTATATTATGCTTTGGCAACCTAGTGAACATAACCTTGACGAAGTTGCAGACATGAGACGTGTAGCTGCTAACGTACGAGGTGCACACGCAATAAGGTTTGCGTAGCTCTGAAGACCTCGGGCATGAGCGTTGATTGCAAAGGTAGGCAATTGGCTGTCTTCCTTTATACCATCGTAAAATACTTAGCCTCCCCTTATTTAGCAGCTCCTTTAAATGGGCACGATGAGCTATGGGACATCGCATAGTAGATTTGCTGCAACTTATAAACAAGAAGGGCACTTTGAAACAGCGTGCTATACATCGTCTGTATCTCTATGGGGCTAATAAATCGAGGTATTGGGGTCAGGAAAGTTAAATAAACAAAATCAATCACTTGAGAAAAAACGAGAATGCCTACTGGTGCACTGGGACGCAGCAAATATAAAGAAATGAGAACATTTTTTTACTTATTATTCTTTTTTCATGGACTTTTTAAGTTATCGAAAGGGGAAAAAGTGTCATGTTATCAAAAACTCATTGAAGCGGTACAATTTTATCCATAAATAAACAGGAAATAAAACTGGGTCGCAGGGCGAGGCCAAGCATGATTCTTTCCTTGTCTGTATCGTAGTTTGCGAAGTTTTCAAGCTGCTGTTCACATGCGAGCTACCATTTTTTATACTTAGCTCTGAAAAATGGAAGGCGCGCAAGGTAAAACCCATACAAGCTCGCTGTTCCTTTCCGAGCGCCAACAACTTCTTCTATAGCTACCCTGCAAGAGCAAGGAATCACCCAAAAAGAAAAAGAAGAAGCGAAATGTGCTCAAGGAACGCATCCTTCTCAATTTTTTGCCCCCTCTGTGGATACAAGCGGAAGCCTAGCAACCCAGTCGTCGGATACGCTTCACTGCTTTCGTGCACTTCTTTCGGTGGTTGGTGGCAACGCGGCACGATAAGTGTCGCACACAGGGCCGAGACCACGGCCTCGAACCGTGCGACTCACACGCGTTGTGCCCTCGTCGCCGCAAGCACTCTCCGAGCCCCCGCGTCCACTTCGAGCGAGCTCGCCGCGTACGATGACAAAGTAGATCAACGCAGCATCCCGGCTAAATCCATTTATAACTGGAACGTGGTTTGGAAGTTCCTGTGCCGCCGACTCTTTCATCGCAAACCGCAGCAACAGCGCCTGGTCGAACCGAAGCACAGCCCGCTTTACGCTGTTTGGCGAATGGTGCGAAAAGACATAATGCGAAAAAAAAATAACAATACAAATAAACAATGCGTGAACACAGCCAGCGATGGTAGCGGCAGGGGTATTTGAAAGGCCACAGTGGTTCGACCTTCTTTATAAGCTTTCCACCATCGCCATTTCTGTATCGGCGTTGTACCACCATCCGCGTGTCTTTCTTGTATGATAGTTGAGGTTCGTGCGGGCTTTGCTATAGTTTCTGCTAACGCTGTTGTGCTTTTGTTTGGAGATGTACGAGGTTCTTCAGTGTGGTTTAAAATATGTTCTTTCTTCGGTGCTTCAATCTGGTGTACCACCAAGTGGACGTCTTCTTTTTTTTTTTTTTTTTGATGTTCCAGGGGCGTTTATTTTCGAAGTCCTTCGCAAAATTGACTGACACGCAAGAGCCGCGGACGCGACTTTTTGTCTACTTGTTCATTGGTTTTCATGAATGAACAGCAATTCAGTGTTTTATGGCCACCTTCTTTTCCTGAAAGAGTAAGGCAAAAGAACAGGAAATATAAACGTCAAAAATGAACTGGAATTGCGCCAGCGGTTGCTATATATTCTAGAGTCTTCTTAATAATCACATGACTACGTTAATAGATAAAATACATGAAAAGGGTGAAGTAAACTTAAGCCAGTGCACGGCTGTCGAGCCAAAGTGCTTTAGTGCAGAAAGGAGCCGCGTACGCGTAGTCAAAAGTAGACTGAAAATTTTGAGTGAGTTTACGCTACAGATGCCACGATCGCAGCCAAAATACCCCAAATGTATGTGACGGTACGTTATTGGTTTTTGTAGTACCTCATGTGTACTTTCTCCGTGCTTCGACATTGAAATTGGCCAGTTACTGCACCTATAGTGCGATAAATGATACCGATAAGTGATGCGACAACCTATATTGCGATACTGTTAAGCTTCCGTAGCAGTAGTAGTAACAATAATATTTGTTTCGTCATCGTATGTATACAGCGTGTTTCATTTTAGCTGCACCAAATTTTTTTTAAATTGCCAGTGCACGTAGCTCAATTATAATCCTTGATCTAAACTACTCGATGAGACGGCCATTACTTCCACGAGAAATCGAAACGCGTAATTTAATAAATAACATAATTACGCTAATCAACTTTTTAATTATATATTACGGCACATCTTTCAATTTACGAATTATAGCCGCTGAGTTCGCAAGTCGTATGCACTTGGAACGAATTCTCAGGACTGAACCAGTTTCTAGATATTCATTTTCAAAGTGTCCGACGAAATGCATCGGCGTTCCAGTTAACTTTTTGAGGAAAACGCTGCTTTATGTATTGAAGCACAAACGTAACTGGAACACCAATGCATTTCGGCGGACACTTTCAAAATTCATATCTCGAAACTGGTTCTGTCCTGAGTGGATACGCCTTGCGAACTCAGCTGCTGTAATTCGTAGATTGAAAGATGTGCCTCAAAATAACTATTGAAAAAGGTAATTAGCCTAATTATGTTAATTATTCAATTAGGCGCTTTGATTTCTCGTAGAAAAAATGGCCGCCTCATCGAGTAGTTTAGATCAATGATTATAATTATGCTATCTGACACGGGCAATTTTTGAAAATGTGGTGCAGCCAACCTGAAACACCCTGTATAAAGTGAAAAGAGAGAGTGAGTGAGTGAGTGAGTGAGTGAGTGAGTGAGTGAACTTTATTGGGTTCACAATAGACGCGAGTAAACTCGACGTCACCTGGCTAGGCCCACTCGGGGAGATAAACTATTTCAAAGCAGAAAGATGAACCTGACTTTCCGCTTGTTGTCTTTCTTATCCACACTGGGGAATTAGGACAGGAATGGAAAGAAGTGATTTTGATGCTGACGATTAGGATGACGATAAGAATGGAGTCTTCATTACAGGTACACCATGTTGCGGCATCCCTGAAGCCATGCATCCAGCCTTGCTAATGCTAATGAAGATTAGCATAATCGGGTCCGCAACATTAAGGCACATAAGTAAAAGCAAAGATCATCACGTCGGAAAAAAAATCGTGAGGCAAAAGACAGAAAAGGAGCAAGAAGGGTGCTGGTCTGTGTCTCTGTGTCTCGCCTCATGATTTCTTTCAACTTATCCTTTCGGTTTGCTGCCATACCCTTACCAAGTACCACGCTTTTCATAAGTCACTGTTGCAGTATCTTTATGAAAAAGTCCTGCATGCTGACATTTAACTCGATTATGGCGTTATTCTGCGTGGCAGCTCAAGCGAAAAAAAAAAGAAAGAAATTGTACCAACTCGCCCAACAAGCCACCCTTGAGAAGCCACGAGAAGTGTGCTTGTGGCATCATGTTCTCCCAGAGTGTTCGTGACAGACAATGAGACAATTTTAAAGGAATGAATTGAGATTATTCATCTGCCAGAATGGGGTTTAACATGCCTTTAAGCCACCGTGCTCTACATATTCAAATAGGGCGGCGCAAAGTTAACGCAGATATTTTTGAGAGGACTCTTGAAAGCACATCTTGGAGATAAAAAAAAGAAAATGTGCAAAAGGTGCACTATGCAATAGAAGGCCGAGAACCTCATGTTCGCCTGACTGCATAACCCAACACCACCCCCTCCCCTCTCCTCCGGGGGAAGGCTTCCTACTATGAACACGGACAAAATATCTTGGGGCGCACTTGATAAAACCGAAAAAGTCAATTTTTGGTAATATGCAAATGCAAAATTGGTGTCAGCTACGACACATTTGTTGATGGAGAAAGATTTTGCCATGCTGACCAGGTAGTCCAACTAAACTCCTTTCGCTTCATTTCGGATTACAATTGAAACATTTCGGTTGGGTTCAGGTTTAGTTCCGGCACGCAAAAGTAACAGTTCGAGCCGCTTAAAATAGTTCTTCATGGTTTAACGGTTTGATTAACCTTTCTCTTTTGGTCAAATATTTTTATAACACACGTAACGAAGATGTTATGAAAAGAATAAAAATAATGCTTCTATGCGCGATAGGGTAGCGTCTATTAGTTACGAAAATTCATATTTTATGCCCAATTTTATTTTTAGCACCTGTTTGATACGCTCACTTCTTTTTTTTATGTGGAACATGCTGCTTAATCGCCGGTCACATAGACGCACCGATTCTGTATTTACACTGAGAGGTACACAAACACGTCCCGCAAACAGAGATGAGGACCAGGCAACACAGGTCGAAAATAATAAAGAAAATTTTAGCAAAGTGGTACAAATTACTGATAAATGCATTGTTTAACGTCCCAAAGCAACACATCAGCTACAAGAGACGCCGTGTAATTGGAGAATTTGAGCTAGTCATCGTTTAATGCTATTCGGTCTTTCAAAACATTAGTGGCCTCATTGCGGTCTTTGGCGTGGCTTTCTTGATGGCATAATGTGTTAATGCCCCGCTGCATCCGCTGCCGGGGATGGAAACTGGAGACAAATCTGCGCGGTAACACTGCAGTGTTAGGTCGCGTATTTACGCATTAAGGTCTTTAATGACGGTCCACTGGTCCGTTGAGATGTTTGTGTAAATAGGATCGCAGAAAGACGACTAGAGCTTTGACATAATATTTTTGTAGCACTGTTTAAAGCCGCGACATGGCACATATGCTATACCTTCCAAGCCAGTATATTCCCGAAACGCGGCGCCGATACTGTCGATGTGAGCTGTAAAACGGCCCTGTGTTATCAACTGAACAACCCAGCTGTTCTATAAGGAATATTGGTTGCATTAAATAGGGTGGAAGTTGTTCTTTGCTTAAAGTCGTATAGTGTAACACGTGTGACCAGACTGTAACACCCATTGCGCGGCAAGGACAAATGAGACAGAGGTTAAGAAAGCTTGTTTGAAGTTCTTACCACAGCCGCTCGAACACACAAAGGCCATTGAGAAGGCCATAACAAGACAAAGCCCACAACATTCGTAAAGCCCTGAAAAAAGTCTTATGAATTAAAAGGCAGCGGCGGCATTCATTCGCCAGTGATGCTTCCCTGGAATTGGCACTTACCGGTAGGTCGTCTGAGAAAGGTTCCTGGATATACAAAATTTAGCGACTGTCTTTTTCACCTAAAGCACATATTAAATAAACATTTTCGTTGCAAATACTACCCGTTGCAAGCTCACATTCGGAGACGCAAGTGGTGCTACATGGTAATAGCCGCAGATCAAAATGAATCGAAACCATTTTAATCAATAGAAAACTGTGTATCTCACGCGAGCATTTTCCGAACTATGAAACACCGAAGGAGTAATTGTAGAGGCGTATTTTTGTGAAGGTACTGCTGCTACAATTTTCATGCTTTTTACCTTGCGTCCCGGACGCCTAGTGACAAATCATGGTGAATTGGTGTCGTGGCTTTTAGCAAGCAAATCACGAAAGCATAACATGTTATGTCTTCTTTTTGAACTGTACAAACTTTCAAATATTGCCGGTGGCACATACCACCATTTGCCTTCCTCAAAAGCAGGCGATTCTTTGCACATAGTTGCTATGACAGCGCTAGTAAGCGCTTCGGTAGGATGTCGCAGGTTGTCTTTTTGCATACACATCTTTCGAACCCTTATTCGACCACGACAATGACAGCGAGATGGATAAATTATTCAGGAACTCGAGAATAACTCAAGAACAGCGCTTGAAAGGCACCGAATGAAGCACCCGTGGTGCAAACAGGGCGTCCTGCCTAGCAGCCGCTTTGCTATATACGCATATGGTGTTGTATTTTAACATTAACCTTATTTCAAGAAACAGCTTCTCACGATGATACTCATCGAGCTGGATTAGTCAACAAAGCACACAGTACCTACATTTAAAATCAAGAAGCGTAATTAACTAATTAAAAATCACTAATGAACTTTCTAAGTAATAATATTATCTGGTATATGCGAAGTGAAGCCATTGATATCAGAAGAATCATTTACTTGGAACAAGTTTTGAAACTTGCACCACTTTGAGATAAGCGATGTCAAGCTTGCTGCAAAAATGCCCTGTTCTACCTACATGTTTAAGAACACATCATTTTAATTTGTTGTTAAATATGACAAAAAAATGAGACCGAAACTAATGCGTTTCGTCGCCATCTTTAGCAACGTGTCATTAAACAGAAATTCGTGTCTCCTCACAATTGTTTGCAAGTTCATATGACTTGGGAACTCATCGGTTAGATTAAATTTCAATGCGTCCTGAAAATTTGTTGAACATGTAATTAGCAAAATTGTGTGAGTAGTTTGATTGTTTATTTGAATTTTTTGACCAAATAATGTCTGCCTCTTGGTCTAACCCAGCCGAAAAATTGGAAGCTGAGTCAACGTATAGTTGAAGTTGATGAAAGGTGATGTCTTCCTGGGTGAGTTGGTGATGAGAATGGGGCGTATGAACCGTATAATTTATTTTGAGAGCTGTGGTAGAGCGACAACATTTCATCGACGTCAACTAGAGGTTGAACGCCTCGCAAAGTTTTATTGCAATAGCAATTTTATGGACACTCCGAAGCGGATTTCTGCCGTCGGCGTCGTCGTCGCCATCGCCGTGAGGTTCCGTATGTCGCCAACGGTGATGAAATCGTCGCCGCGCTCCGGACGCTGCATGTGAGAGTGGAAGGGCGCGAGGGACCTCATGGAACCTCACGGCGACGGCGACGACGACGGCGACGCCGACGGCAGAAATCCGGTTGAAGTGTCCATGTAATTGCTATCGCAGTAAAAAAAAAAAAACCTGACACGAAGATGAAAGACTGTCATGAATGCAAACATTTACTTCTACTGTGCGTACTACATCATCCACAACAGTAATTTTTGCTATAAGCAAAAATGCAGATTTCGCTAACATATTTGTCCACTGCACGTGAGAAATCCAAACTATTTGAAGTGCTGAGAGCATGTATTTCATTTCGAGCGTGTCTTCTATACCTGTCACAAAGCGTTTGATCGAAAATAATTTGAAAATAATTTGAAGAGAAGCCGACAATTAAGCATGCGTGCGCGACACGTGGCTTCCATTGATACCAAGAGCAACGCCCTATATTCACCCCGACAAAATAACCATGTGTCGTACGCCGCATTACAATATCGACTCTTTTCGTGGAAGACATCGGGCACTTTCAGGAGCAGTGCAAGATGGAGAGATTAAAAGTGTCACTAGGTATTAAAACGCGATGGTGAGAGAATAATTTAGTCAGTCCTTGAATCTGGTGTACTTGGGACTGCGGGGCGCCCCCTGCTTGCGTAGGTCTCGCCTACCATATCATGTCATGTGAGAAACGCCAGTACATTCATTAGTGTTGTAAGTTCAGCGCACTTGTGGATGCATAGACGAAGCAGGCAAGTGCAAGCGCATGGCGTTGATTGTTCTGGCGTTAGACAATAAATTGACAAGTGCGCAGCCTATACAGCAACAATTACCCATAACTAGGTCAGCAATATCCCCTGAATGAGTGCATTGAATTCATAGTTATGTCTTAAAGAAAGTGCTCCTTTGCCAGCTATGTATACTGTAGTCAAATCCTGTACGAACTGGCTAGACAAACAGCAAGGAAGGAAGGGACGAGATGATCTTTAAACCGCTTAGGGGAAAAACGTAATACATTTCAAACAGCCTCGGCTGACGTCCCAACATATTCTTCCCTTGCTATAAGTGTATCTGTTTTACATTAAAAACCACGTGATGTTTTGAACCAGCGAACACCTGCTAAACGACATTTGTGCAGCACGCGTCGACGCTTTTCTGCATGTATATGACACTTTAGATTGTAAAGCATATTGAACATTATTTAAAGGAGGACGCAAAATTCGCATGTCGGTGCTAGAACATTTTTGTTGAATTTTCCTTCGAAAAGTGTATGTTTCGTACGTAGTACAAGGTTCTTACCATTTTCGCAGTGGCCAAAAGCTCAACCTAGAGATCATTTTCATTAGGTCAAACACAAGACACCCTCGAAGACTATTGAGTAGCAGTTCATGCGAAGCTTTCCGCCTCACCTGCGATACCGGGTTGAAAGGGTTGGTTGGTTTTGCGTCGAACTATTATAGGGCGCGGGGGGGGGGGGGGGGGGGGGGGGAGGCGTCGGCTGAGCCGGTTCGGAACGGTGCCAATGTATTGCTGATGTTCCACTTCACATCTGAAATGGCGACGGACGTTTTAATTAGGGTTCCGTTCCGGTTCGGCGAAAATTAATGGTCTAGTTTACTGCTTAGTCGGGGTTGTGGGACGACATGATGGTGATGCTGAGTACGTCTGATGTAACGTGAATTCTGCGCATACAATGTCCCCGGGAAAGAGTCTATGTTGTGTGAGGTGGAGGATAACGCTTGAGAGTCGCCATAAGCTTAATTACATTTAGTGTAGTAACATTGGGTAGTGTGTCGTCCGTGCGGCCATATAAGGAAAGATGTATGGTCACTATAGCGATGAGATCACCACAAGGGTGGTGCGAAAAATCCGTAGTGCTTAGATCGCAAAATTTAGGAACATAGAACCTTTCTGCATCTTAAAACTGACACGCTGTAAAAAGAACAATTAAAATAATATATCTCCCACGAAATCTATAAAGAAAATTATGAGGGGCCTTACAGCACAAGGAAACCGCAATAAAATAAGGTGCGCTCAATGCTTCCACGTTTGCAAACACAAAAGAGTACTTCCAGTTTTCTGTTACATCTTATGATTGCAGAAAGGAAAAGAAGCACTTGTCTAGCTGTTCCGTTCGTAGGTGTCCATTGTTTTGTTATCAAAGTATGTTGACAACGCTCGGCAGAACTCATGTAATGATGAGTGCCAGCTGTAATCCGTTTAGCATTGAATCAGTACAGCGACACAACGTATTGCTACCTTCGAAACTAGTTGTGTATGAGAGCTGGGGCGCTATAACGTAAAAATGATTCCAAATTGTTTTGATTCCAAACTCCTGACGTCAAATTTACTTAACCACCGACGCAAGCATCGGGCGGTTACCCGCAGCGTTGTCTGAACAACCCAATCAAACACTCTCCTCGTTTATAGGAGGTCACCTTTGTTCGCTTTCAAAACCAATAACATTGTATACACTCAGCGGTTTTTCTTATATAATTGGCTGACAAGAGGTGATGAGCACGCTCTAGTGGAGAGGGTTTCGATGGGGCCGAGCCAGCACAGTGAAAATAGATAACCGTATGAAGAGGGTGGTGCCGGCTTCTCCGATTGGTCCGCTTCGCCTTACTTAGTTTGCGGTGGCTGGTCGAAAATCGCGGTGACGTGCAAAGGAATAATAAGAATGCCACTAAAACGGATCCTCAGCAAGGAAGAGTTGGCAGAGCGATGTCGTATGCATGCCGAGAGGGCTCGATAATGTTTTACTGCCACGCAAAAAGGTTTATCATGCGCAAATAAGTACATATGTTCATCGGCAGGTGCAAGCAGCAAGGGCCTGAGCGATCGGCGGCAGCCATCTTCTATTCCTTTCAAAACGGGGCAGTCTGTGGCTATTCAGAAAAAGTTTCAGTTTTGTTCGGCATATTAATCCATTTTTTTTTTCGCGTACAGCAGGGTCGGATGGGCAAGCCTTCACCATATGGTAGAGGTCCGAGGACTTTACCGCACAGTGCGGGCAAGCTCCAGTAAAGGCCGCATCGAAATGCTTGAGAGCCGCCGGGCACGCAGCTCTCAAACATTTCAAGCATGCGGCGTCAGGCGGCCGGTGGCGTCCGCTTGACGTCAGCGGGCCGATTACCTTAAAGCGCTACCACCGGCCGATAGCTGACATCAATCAAGAAGCGTGTTTGGATCAGTGCGCTTCTTCCTGCTGTTGCGGCGCATAATAGTTGATGTCGTCAACGAAATGGCTGAAGTAAGCGAAAATCTACTTCTCGAATTTCGATAAGTACGTACATCCTGAAGGATACGAGTATCATCCACTCACGCTCGGCCGCGCCCACGACAGAGGAATGAAACTTTGGCCACCATGTTTATCGGTATCGTGGCTGCAGGATTGCGCTAATTTATGTTGGGTTTGAACACTCAACTAGATTCTAACCGCGGGAAACGTAAGGTCTGTCCCCACGTACGCTTGCAAGCGCGCGCTCAATCCTGGCCGCTCCCGGTTAGACCTGTTAGGCGCGTTGGAAATCATTGCTTCGTGGTAAGCAATAGATAGCGCTTCAAAAGGCCTAATTTGGAGGTAGCTACTATTCGTCGGTCCAGCTGGGGCGCTATAACGTAAAATGATTCCAAACTGTTTTGATTCCAATTTCTGCAGTCAGCATCCACGATTGGTCAAAACATTTTCGGGCCACTCCCAGCTTCGCCTGCCTGTCACGCGACGTCACGAAAACCGCGATAGCTCCCCATCTGATCTAACGTGTACACAGTCATTATGCATGATTAAACCGCACAAAAGAAAAATAATCATTCCTGATTCGACGCCTTTTCACCATTAGCCCTCTGCTATTGGTTCTATGTTTTCTGGCTACTCAAACGTCGCCTGTCTGTCACGCGACGTCACAAAACCGCGAAAGCTCACCACGTCAACGTGACGTGTACGCGAAAAAAATGCATTATTATGCCGAACAAAACTGAAAAATTGTCTGAATAGCCACAGACTGCCCCGTTCCGAAAGGAATGGAAGATGGCTGCCCTCCGATCGCTCAGGCCCTCGCTACTCGCACTGGCCGGTGAGCATGTATTTATTTGCGCATGTTAAACCTTCTTGCGGGACCGTAAAACGTTATCGAGCCATTTCGGCATGCCTACAACATTGCTCTGCCAACTCTTCCTTGCTGAGGATCTGTTTTAGTGGCATTCTTATCCTTCCTTTGGTCGCCGCCGCGATTTTCGACCAGCCACCGCAAGCTAAGTAAGGCGAAGCGGACCAATCTGAGATGCCGGCTCCACCCTCTTTATGCGGTTATCTATTTTCACTGTGCTGGCTTGGCCCCATCGAAACCTTCTCCACTAGAGCGTGCTCATCACCTCTTGTCAGCCAATTATATAAGAAAAACCGCTGAGTGTATACAATGTTATTGGTTTTGAAAGCGAACAAAGGTCACCTCCTATAAACGAGGAGAGTGTTTGATTGGGTTGTTCAGACAACGCTGCGGGTCACCACGCGATGCTTGCGTCGGTGGTTACGTAAATTTGGCGTCAGGAGTTTGGAATCAAAACAGTTTGGAATCATTTTACGTTATAGCGCCCCTGGTGCCGGACAAAGATGGTCCGCACCACGTAACACGGCCATACGGGAGCACATGAGCGCGAACGCGCCCTTCAGCCCTGTCGTGCGCACTACAGTTGGCCACTACAATCCGCCTTTTTCATTGCGCTGTGGCGCCACCTTAGCGACCTCCGCGAGAAACAATATGTACGGCGTCAGAGCCACACGGGACGCACAGGCACGCTGCAAGAAGCGAGCTGAAATGGGTTTGTGCATTTGTCAGTCGTAATTTTCGTTTTGTGTGAGTGGCCGCTTGTTGGACGGGATGCCTAGGCCGGCAATGACTCTGGTGCGACTTAAAACCGCAAGTCGTCGAAATATGATGACGGGATTTCGTGCAGCTACGCCGACAAAACCAGTCACCCTGCGATGTGCCTCTGAACGAATACACCGCACCGTAGGTAACGCGATTGACACACCGCCTACGCTTGTATTCCTGTTACTCATATTTATTCGTACCGAATATGAGTCCAAACATGCTTCGGAAGTTGAAATGCACGAACGTGAACACTCGCCAGCCACCCACATCAAGTTTAAGCTGGGGTCGTTTCCGCTCAGCGGAGGTTAGCCGTATCGTATATACTATAGCAGCAGAGTTCATGCATTTGCCACTGTTAGACCTGCACTGAAGGTACGCCAATACGATGATAAAAACTGCTTTTAAACCTTAATCTCGACCACAGTGGCCATAGCTCTTTGAAGGGGCGACACTGCGCCCAGAGTATTTATGCAACGCAAGAACGACGCATTTGTTTGCATCGGCACGCGTACGGCCACCACTCGCTGTTCGCTTCAAGTACAGTAGAAACCGTGCACCGCTCACACGAAATAATGAGGAAATGTTCAAAGCATATATGAACACTTCTCATGCACATATCAGAAGCGATCACACAGAGACGAGAAGGCCTAAACGTCCCGGGCACATCGAAAACGGCGACAACGACCACCTAGCCGCACTGGCACGCGAAAATGTCGATGCCCGCTGTACTCGCGTGGCAACGAGCGGTGTTGTTGCTTACGATGCAGTATCGAAAGGGCCATCACTTGTTGCCTGTTTAGCATAAGAGGCAAACTGTGTTTTCGGTGACTATAAGGCAGCATAAAAAAGTTGTCGCAGTTTCACCTGAAAGGCGAAGCATCAATTGCGATAGCAAATTTGTAGAGAGCTATACGGAGTAATGATATTAGCTTTATCAGCTGTATAAACTTGGACATGCAGCAGCACTGGCAACGCGCAGAACTGCTGTCGACGCCGTCGGCGTTTTGCCCGCGTTCGCTCAAAATGCGTGCGGCGTTGGTGACTGTTGCCGGAGCCTCTGATATAAATAGGCACTTGGTGCCGCAGCTAAACGTCGCCTCCCTTCCCTCCCCCCCTCCCCCACGGCCTCTCGCGCGTCGGAAGAAGGCGTGTTTGCTTTACATATATGGTGATTGTAAAGGAGGAAAGAGACGCCTACTTCTGCAGCCCTTAAGGGAGCACGGCGCAGAACGCGCGTTTGTCTCCGCCGTGCGTTCACTCCCCGTGAAAGCGCGCGCCCCTCGCACCCTTTCACTCGCACATACAGCGTTCGGCGGCGCGCGGCGACGAGTTCTTCTCCATTGACGTCATACTGAACCTCACGGCGACGGCGACGCCGACGGCAGAAATCTGCTTTTGAGTGTCCATATAATTGCTATCGCAATAAAATACACTCTCTGTAGTTGCACTTCCTTCATGGAAGCGCCAGCGACTGCGACCGACAGCCTTCGTTCAAGAACGCTGCCTGTACCGCGGCATTAGCACTGCGCCGTGTCGCCGCTTCCCACTCTGTGTGTGCATCGTACTATGCATTGTGAGCCGGAGATCGAAGGAGCGGCTCTCGTCAACCAAGGATGGAGAGGGTATAGTTGCGGAGGAAAGGGATGCCGATGCCGAGGACCCTTTCACTGTAGCAGCGTAGGATCCTGGTGGTGATGGGGTCGGAGGTGCGGGGGATTCATGATGAGCGGAGGAGGAGGCGGAAGAAGGGGTGGCCTGCGTGGCCCGGCGCAGAGCTGTGCGACGGAGAAACGCGGCTTTAGCACATTCGCGTTGCTTAGCAAGGAGGAAGGGGCAGGTGGGATCGAGAGAGGAATGAGTGTTTACTTGACAATGAATGCACCAGGGTTGGGCGCATACGTGAGCGGTAGGATCCACGGGCAGAGGAGCAGCACAGCGGCAGCACTTGGCCGGAACGCTGTGTTGAGGGCATTGGTGGGCACGGTGTCCCAGAGCAAGACAACGGGTGCATGTGGGGGGTTTAGGCTTATGAGGACGGCATCGGAAAGCGACGCGTTTAAAATATACGAAGTGGGGAATGACGGTGCCAGCAAAGGTTATCAGCACCGATTCCGTGGTGCCCATCATACGAGCAGCGAGAATATCAGTCGTGAATGATTCAAAGGTCATGCATGAGCTGAGCAGGAGTGAAGTGACTGCCGACGTTATGAATTACGCCGAGGCATGAGATGGGAGGATTAGGGGCATAAGTTTTGACGGATATTGGCTTACCGTTGAGCTGGAGATGCGTGAGAGAGAGAAGGAGGTGGGCGGTGAGAGGGGAATGCGTTTTCAGGAATACAAGACTCTGAGCTGGCTTGGCCTGAAGGGTGATCTCTGCACTGGTTTTGGAGGAGAGATGTGCGGCGGAGATGATGGCGGCGAGCAAGTCGTATAGAGGCAGCTTGGGAGTGAGGGTACCGGGGGGAAGTTGGATTCCAACAGAGATGAGCTCGGTGCGGGGTAGGGCGGTGGAGGCAGGTTTACGGCTGGTACCGACGGTGCTGCAGGCGCTTTCCGGGGTTGGCGTATTATGGTTGTTTTCTGGGGACGCCGTGAAATCCATCTCCGCCGACGAGTCGTCAGCCTGGGACGCGGTGGGCGAAGGAAAATTGGGAGTATCATTGGCGGACATAGAGTTTGCATTGGCCAGCACGGGAGGCGTCGTAGATCCGGTGGAATCGGCAGCAAGAAGCGTGGCCGGCTGCGATGTAGATGACAGGCTGCAGCTGTTTGCATCAGGCGGCACTGTGGTTGGAATAGACGCGGCGGTGGCGACGGCGAACGCACCTGGCTGCGACACAGCTGAGGGTCCGAAGCTCTTGGCGTCGCTTACTGCGTGGAACTTGGTCGTGGAACTTGATCGTGGAACTTGCGGCGACGAACGCCGGCTGCGACGGAGTTCTCAGCGTCGCTCACAGCGTTGAATGTGGCCAGAATTTTCACGGTGTCGTGCGCGGAGCTGAGTAACGCAGCCGGTTGAGACAAGGCAGCCGGCCTGGAACTGTTGACGTTGCTAGTGGCGTTGAGAGTTGACAAAGTAGGCATGGCGGTGCTGGCGGCGGGAGAAGAGGAGGCCGGCGGGCCATCGGTGAGTTGTGGCTGCAGGGGCTTGGTGAGACGCTGCATTCCAGAGGTCCAGGCGCGGCGTCTTGGGGTTAGCGCGGCGCCGCGCCGCTTCGGGTGTTTGGAGGGGCCTGGAGGGCCAGCTTGGCGTCGGACCGGGATGCGAATGGTGTCCACGTGTCTGCGAAGTCTTCGTGAAAAAATTAAGAGTAAATCCAGGTGCGGGCAAGGCCCCGGACCGGGCCAGGGGCAGTTGAAAACAGAGCTCGGTAGGTAGCCAGCTATAGGGTGCCTCGATGCCAGCGCCGCCGTTCAGGGTGATGCCATCCTTTGACCGCCCCCGCGCCGCCGCTTTCTCGCTGCGACGCCATCTTGAGTCACAGCGAGCGGATGCGAGTGCTTGGTGCCGGTGCTTAGTTCGAGACACAGTGCGCGCGGATACTTCGATGACGCTTCTACTTGCTGGACACTGTTCAGCCGCATGAATGACAAGCTCGTCAAGTGCATCGAGTCGACATGACGGGCTGTTGTGTTCCCAAGTGCACCCAATCGACGCGTGAAGGGCTTCGTTGTTTACGCTTCCCCCGGGACCCAGAGCGAAGGAAGAGATGGGAAGCCTAAGTAAAGCGGTATCTCTGGAAGGCAACGGATAGCTCCTACATTTGTGAGGTAAGTGTCAAGAAAGTTTAGACTACCGCATCGTGTTTTTCATTTAAATAAGAAAGTATTCTCCGATCCTCGCTCACGTACCTACGTTCGCTCACGAACTAAGCACTGCACCGATGCTGAGTAGCCTATGGATTGCGAGCGCGCGTCGCATAGGCTTTTGCCGTTTTGAACGGCACAGTCTATGCGAGTAGTACCCTTACTTTAAGAACTGACGAAAATGCTTCGCCGCGAAATAGCCTTACATTAGCTAAAAATCGTCATGTAAACCACCTATTTTACTTTTTCACGGGAAGCGCACATCGTGTGTCTCTTGTTTCTTTTTTTCCCTCAGTTTCTTTTTTCGCTACTGGTTATTTGGGACTAAAGAACGCAGTGCTTCTTCTGGGGAGAGCGGCTGTTGTGTACGTGGCAAGCGAAGCATTGTGATTTTCTCTATTCTCAGCAGATAACTTGCGGATCTCAGGTTGTTACGTTATATAGCTGATTTTTTAGAGGAATATATTTGTAGCGTGGTGCTCGTAAGCCGATGGTCATTCGTGCTCATTCCCGATCGTAGTGGGTACTGTGATGGTCTTAAAATACCTGTGCACGGTATGCCCAGGTGTAGTAGAGTTAAGGGGCATCATGGGACCAAAATGTTTCGGCGCTTTCTGGCATGGTGTCTGTTGTATCCTGTGCATTTCTTCGAAACGTGTGTAGCGAGGTAATACAGCATTAATTCTGCGAAAATTTATTTTTAAGCACTGTAATGGGTTCTCTGTATTTACAAGGCAACTTTTCATATCAATAATCACTTTTGTTGTTTTACTTGTACTTAGAAACACTTTGAAGAGGACCAGTACGAGGGAAATCGACAGGATGGGCGCCGTCTGTTAAAGTCAACAGCCCTACATCATCATGGACTATATTTTCGAAGTGAAAAACATTGCTAATCTGTATTTGACTGTCTTAGTTTCATTTACGGTTTTTGTACGCGATATGTATGCAGTGTTGTTTATTTTTTCAATGTAGTTATCAGTGTTCTAATGGTTATTTATAAAATGTGCTGTACTCGCCATCGATGTGTTTGGCTGATCGACGTATTCGATGGTAGCTGATGTATTCTGGCTGGATATCTTGATTAATATTACCCGCGGTTGCGTTTTCTTGTTTGCATTCTTGTTTTCGATTTATATTGTGTGTAATAAGGTTGATGTACTCACTTGACCCCCCCCCATGTAATGAATAAATTAAAAAAACTCTCACTATCCCTTAATTATGTGTCGAGCCTACCTTGCGAACTTCTTTTTTTATCTCGTCTTTCAACATAACCTTCAGGCGCCACACAGTACATATAATTTTCATGTACATATCTCTTTCCTGATTGATTGTACTAGACATTATAAGTAACGGTATTTTGTGCATCGTTTGGTTTCTTGTGTGTACTACGCAAGATTGACACAGACAAGTTACGTTACATGTTTCTCTACAGCACTAACTAAACCTTATTTTCACATCGCAGTTATTTTTACACCAGCTTAATCCTGTCAGCACACAGTTTTGTGGGCAAAAAAAAGCAAAATTGCGCGTAGATATCGTCAAATAATTGCAACGAACGCGAAGAGCACGCGCAACGCAAGGGAAACTAACCGCCGTGCGCGAGTGGCTGGCTACGGTAAAGGAGGCGTGATGTGTAAACCAAAATACAACAGCGAAAAAGAAAAACTTCCACACACAGGGGGTCGCAAACCTCATATACCAAGCATCGAAGCGCAAAAAAATCAACAGTGCGTATTTCAAACATACACACGGCATATTAAATGTAAATTGAATTGGGCAACTTAGGGCATGTTCCCGGCGCCATACATTTACGTCTTGGACCTTCGACGAGTTAACGGCTATTGGTTATAAAGATGTGCAGATGCGATACCGATAAAAAAATCCTCATCAAGGCAAAGCACTTGGAAGTGCGCCGCGAGTAACACTATTTGTGAACGCAAGCGTAGCCGAGTCTCAGCTCGTGTGACTCAATATGGCGGCGCCAGCGGGGTTGTCTCCACCCTGGACGTCGGCGCTGGGCATCGAGGCACCCTAGCCAGCTAAACAGTGCGGCGCCACCTAGTGGTCTCCAAGAATGCATAAAAACAGTTCATATATTTTATTGCATCACAGCCATACGCGAAAATTCTTGAGGCGCGTGTATTTATATCTAGGTGCACGTTAAAGAACCCCAGGTGATCAAAATTTCCGGAGCCCTCCACTACGACCTCTCTCATAATCATATTGTCGTTTTGGCACGTTAAACCCCATCAGTTATTATTAACATAACATTTTGCACTTGTGGCACAGAACGTGTTAACCATATAACTCGCTGCTGGAACTCTATGTCAACATAACATTTTTGCACTTGTGGCACAGAACGTGATAGCCAGAACTTTTTGCTGGCACTCTGTCGACATAACATTTTGCACTTGTGACCAGAACATAACGATAACTCGTTGCTGGAACTCTATGTCAACATAACATTTTTGCGCTTGTGGTACAGAACGTGATAGCCAGAACTTTTTGCTGGCACTCTGTCGACATAACATTTTGCACTTGCGACCAGAACATAACCATAACTCGTTGCTGGAACTCTATGTCAACATAACATTTTTGCGCTTGTGGTACAGAACGTGATAGCCAGAACTTTTTGCTGGCACTCTGTCGACATAACATTTTGCACTTGCGACCAGAACATATCCATAACTCGTTGCTGGAACTCTCTGTCAACACAAATTTTTGCACTTGTGGCACAGAACGTGATAGCCAGAACTTTTTGCTGGCACTCCATTGTCGACATAACATTTTGCACTTGTGACCAGAACATAACCATAACTCGTTGCTGGAATTCTATGTCAACATAACAGTTTTGCGCTTCTGGCACAGAACGTGATAGCCAGAACTTTTTGCTGGCACTCCATTGTCGACATAACATTTTGCACTTGTGACCAGAACACAACCATAACTCGTTGCTGGAACTCTATGTCAACATAACATTTTTGCACTTGTGGCACAGAACGTGATAGCCAGAACTTTTTGCTGGCACTCTGTCGACATAACATTTTGCACTTGTGACCAGAACATAACCATAACTCGTTGCTGGAATTCTATGTCAACATAACATTTTTGCGCTTCTGGCACAGAACGTGATAGCCAGAACTTTTTGCTGGCACTCTGTCGACATAACATTTCGCACTTGTGACCAGAACATAACCATAACTCGTTGCTGGAACTCTATGTCAACATAACATTTTTGCACTTGTGGCACAGAACGTGATAGCCATAACTCGTTTCTACCATTGCTTACCATAAGAACCATTTATAATAAACAAATCAAAATAGGTAAGAGCAGTAACATGTTGATAACAAAGAATGAGACGGTAGAATAGATTAGGATTTGAGTAAATGAAAAACAAAACAATGACAAGAAGAAGCATCACACTTTCAGGTCCCATTGAGACAGCAATGAAACAAGGCATCAAACACTACTGGCATGAGATCACACAGAAAAATGAACACAATTTTGAACACTTCAATCCTCAACTAATTAAAGGGAAACTGAGACATCCACCCAATTGTAGCAATTTGCTACTGTGGAAACCAAACCGGGTTCCTCGAAAGAAAGCCTCGCAGTTGAAAAAAAATTCGTCCTGGTCCGGGACTCGAACCCGGGACCACCGCCTTTTGTTTTTTCCGGGGCAGCCGCTCTACTATCTGAGCTAACCAGGCGGCTAGCAGATGGCAGGGCGAAGTCGAATTTGCCGACAACTTGAAGCAAAGGCAAGTGCTTGATGTTATAGTTCAGCGGAAATCCGCTAGGTGGAGATAAGTAATTAAAGGGAAACTGAGACATCCACCCAATTGTAGCAATTTGCTACAGTGGAAACCCAACCGGGTTCCTCGAAAGAAAGCCTCGCAGTTGAAGAAAAATTCGTCCTGGTCCGGGACTCGAACCCGGGACCACCGCCTGTGGTGTTAGTGGAGTAGCAAATTGCTACAATTGGGTGGATGTCCCAGTTTCCCTTTAATTACTTATCTCCACCTAGCGGATTTCCGCTGAACTATAACATCAAGCACTTGCCTTTGCTTCGAGTTGTCGGCAAATTCGACTTCGCCCTGCCATCTGCTAGCCGCCTGGTTAGCTCAGATGGTAGAGCGGCTGCCCCGGAAAAAAACAAAAATAGGCGGTGGTCCCGGGTTCGAGTCCCGGACCAGGACGAATTTTTCTTCAACTGCGAGGCTTTCTTTCGAGGAACCCGGTTGGGTTTCCACTGTAGCAAATTGCTACAATTGGGTGGATGTCTCAGTTCCCTTTAATTACTTATCTCCACCTAGCGGATTTCCGCTGAACTATAACATCAATCCTCACCTAAGAAATGTGGTTCTCGTTGATGCAGCGTATTATGTAAATGTTCACGGCCATGATACATCATCACATCACAGCCGCCGTGACAGTACAGTGCACAGTACATGTCCGCTGACACAAAAAGCACAGGATTGAGCCTGTCGCATTTCGATGGATCAGAAATGCCAGACGCCCGTGTACATATGTTTCGGTGCATGTTAAACAACACCGGGTGGTCAAAACTGTTTTGTCGGGAAGGAAAATTCAATTGTCATGTTCTTCTATTCATTCGCGATCGTACCTCACAGCGAGAGTTGCTGCCGTGTACCTTGCGGCCACCGGAAACGCCAGGCCCGTCCCAGAAACGCTCTACAGATATGTGGATTTAGTTTCTTGATCGGTCGTCTGGGAACGCTGATATAGTAGCGCTATCACCCGGTTATTTTTGTATTTCCCAGGTTTTCTTTAAAGGCAATTACAAGAAGCTCAATCAATGGTGCTTAGTTGCAAACACTTCAGTCGGCCATTTTTAAATATGATCTACAGCTTTCGTATTGGCACTTTCTTGGCGCAGCCAAGATTTAGAAAGTTAGGCAATTAGTTTAGACAAATAAATAAATTATGGGGTTTTATTTGCCAGAGCCACCATGTGATTATGAGGCACGCCGCAGTGGAGGACTCCGGTTTAATTTGGACCACTCGGGTTCTTTAACGTGCACCTAAATCTAAGCACACGGGTGTTTTCTGCATTTCGCCCCATCCAAATACGGCCGCCGTGGCCGGGATTCAAACCCGCGACGATACACTAAATAATTGACTTTGCAAAGCAAAAAAAAAAAATATCGCATACTAGGACACGGGAACATCAACACCACTGAGTTGGTTTGAGCCCCCTAGCCCACTCCGTCGTTATTACAACATTGGCTACATTTAGCTGGCACACCCTGTATAGTCATAACAATAAATATCAGTAGTCTCATGTTGAAGAAACTGCCAGCTTTACCCTCATTCTTATTGTCAATTGGCAACCCTGTAGTCCTTTGAACTCGCTCGGAAACGGGAACCACTATCGAAATAAAATTAGTTGTTTTGTTCACCTCAAACGCAGCATTCGGTTCTTTTTGATCTGTCATAATTTCCTCAATATTAGGTGCCGAAACCCAGGAGAGGCGATCGAACTTATCATTGAGGCAACGAGGTTAACAGACGTCGACATTTGCAAATGAAATCGTGCAAGCCTCAGCCGGCGATCGCGGCTCAATCTCGCGCACGCAAGAGCGGAAAGGAAGTGCGCCGTCTTCCAGTCGCGCACAACGCTCCAGAGGGAGGGTAGGGTAGGGTAGAGGAGGAGGGGGGAGGAGGGGGGGGGGGGCGTTTTACGCTGCACCGCCAGAGCAACTGCGCGCGCCCGCCGTGCCACAAGGCTCCGGGGGAGGGTTAGGGATGGGGAAACCGCCTACTACGCCGCAGGCTTCCGCCCGGGCGGACTATATCTCGAAAGCCATCTGCGGCGGGGGCAGAGTCCTTCCTCCCTGCGCAGTATTTTACCGGCTTAGTTTGCGTTGATGCGAGCGCCGGGACGAAGATCAGTTTGCTCGCTGCTGTTCAGCGCTTACTGACCAGAGCGTCTTTACAGCGAGCTTCTGCGTTCATCGAGTGCACTTGTACTCATGCGTGATTGTGCGCGCGTGACTTCATTGCTTGTTAATTTAGTAAGTATGTCAGTGGTTACAAGTTTATACGGTCGAAAAAACTGCTGTTCTTACTTCGTACCGCTGTCCACTAGTTTGCTATTGCAATGGACGCTTCGCCTTTCAGGCGAAGCTGCGACTCTTTTTTCATACGGCACCCCACTAAGACGGCATAAGCGCCGCCGCGGTCGCCGCATATCCCATGCATATGCTGCAACCACTGCTGCAGCAGCGCCGGGACCTTGGACGCGTGTGTACGTTATAACAACCAAGGCGCATGACAAGTGCAAAGGCGTCATCACCGCACTATTTCCCCCTCTCCCCCTACCCGTGTCAATTGCTGCAGCGCTGTTGCCACACTCTTCCCCCTCTTCCCACGAACGCACACGACGTTATAACCACAGAAGGACCGGCCCCGTAACTAACGGCTCCATTCCTGTCCACGATACGGGCGCAATCCGCCCAGAGTTCCTCCCTGGGAATGCGTGCTGGAGATGCATACGAGGGCTAGAGGCAAACAGCTTCGCGGTATAATGGTCGACGAGGCGCGCTTTCAACAACAACGCCTAGGGAGGCACACCCAACCGAAACCGACACCACGATTGTGGTAAGCGAACTGTAAACACTGATGCTGCGATGGAACGACTCAAACTGAAAAGAAGCGCTTTGAGAACTCAAAGGACTGAACTGATTTCGGAAGCTTACTTATTCTTGGAGAGCCATGCAGACGAAAAATCTATTAATGTCTTGTCTGCGAGGCTCAGCGCCCTCTAGATACAGCTAAACGAGGTGGACGAAGCCATCGAGCTCATAGTGCAAGACCAAGGCGCGGAGAAAAGTTATATACGGACCATAGAATACAATGACCGTATCATCGCACATAAAGCAAAACTCCGCCAGGAAGCATAAAACAACCGGCGGAAAAAGCAAGCAGAAATGACAGTGACGCGGGCGCAGACCCACGGCCCTACGGCGGGGGCAACGCCCAAAGTGAAATTGCCGCAGCTCGAGTTACAAAGATTTAGCGGCGCCGCCACGGAGTGGCAGTCCTCTGGAAGCAGTTCGAGCAAGCGTTGCACGGAAACGACGCCCTCTCCAACGCCGAGAAGTTTCTGTACTTGCGATAGGCACTTTCGGGAAAAGCCGCAGCGGTCATTACGGGCATAAAAGACAAGACATGACCAGTGTCTGTCACGGACCCCGGTGAACGAGGTGCAGACGCCGGACCAAATTCCAAAGCCGAATTATCAGCTTCCGAAAATAATCCCACGAAAGCAAGGACAATTAAGAATGGGCCATCTGGTGCGCCAGCGAACGCCGGTTGCTGTCCAAAGACCGAGTCAGAGCCCAGAGTTGTCAAAAACACAACAAAATATATTCTTCACACAAGGCAGTTACACACAAACTTGCACACTTAGGCTAGACACAACACAATACAAATCAGATGGGTATTAACAAACACAAGAAAATAACGACAAGCACTGAGAGTCCAACACGTAAAACACAAAATAAAAAGGAACACTAAGTGTCCAATCGTATTCACCAGTGTTGGTCTTGGAAGTCAGACGATCTCGGCGTAACTTGGGGGCAAATCTCGAAGAAAGAACTTCTTCCGAAAATGCAGACGCTCGATGAACTCGTCGACTAGCTTGCCGGGGAATCCCCTTCTTCCGCAGACGCTCGTTCTTCACGTTACATCACTTCACCGGTGCGGACTAAACTCCTGAATTCCTGGATTCCACCATCCGATTCTCGCACGGCGGTTATATAGCTTCCACAGGCGTTCTCGAACTTTCCTATCGGTGTCGTGATCTCGTAGCATGGCCAAAGCTTGGGAAGCTTCTACTCTTTTCTCGTACCTTCGACCGCCACCATCGGAGCATTCTCGAGGGGGGGGGGTGATGACTCATCCTGTTGGTGTACGCTCACGCGGTAGTAATGGCTGTCGACTCGCCGGGTGAGAAGGTGTCTCGGCGCGCGCGTGTGCTCTCTCTCTCTCCCTCCGGTTAACGTCGCTCCGTCGAGTCTCTTCCAGACGTTGCGGCGCCGTTGTTAGCGTTGTTGCTTGAGGCGTATGCGCTGTCCCCCTCTGTTGAAGTTGCCGCGGGACCGGCGTGTTCTTTCGCTGGCTTACGTAACACGCGGTGCGCGCTTCGATTACGCGCTCTTTTGTGACACTGCCCCCCACTTTAAGAATATTATGCCATAATATTCAAGAAAATACAAAAGAAGCGCGCACAAGAGTCCACTACACACGAGTCCGTAAGTTCATAAATCGGTCCACCACAAATCACACATCACTCGCGATGCATCGAATGCAAACACAAGTCACACAGGTTCACTTGTATTACACAATGACACATCCCTCGCATAACATGTACACTCGCACTATACAATGATACATATCTCGCGTAACAAGGCAAACATTTGAAATATAACATGTGCAACAAGTATACAAAACTATGACAGGGTAGTTTACAGAACACAAACAAACACAATGTCCATGATGCATAAATAAACACTCGGTGCACTCAATCAAAACGCTTTGCACCACACACTAATCGTCAACGGTTCTTAAATTTGAATTTCCGGTCCTTGGTTTTTCGATGGTGGTGTTTGACTTGGCTATGAGTCCCGGTCGGTTTATTTTCGGAATTGGGCGTGTAAAGGAGCTGGAAAGGTTTTGTCTGAACCTTTGTTTGAGTTCGGTTGTCTGCTGCCACGGTGCTCTCGACAGCTGCTGATGGATTTCCGCGTGGCTCTTCAATCGTCGATGTTTCGATCTTTAACTCTTCTTCCAATGGTTTCGGATCGTCTGGGGCGCGAACTCCCTCGATGTTCTCTAGAATTAGGTCATACAGTGGGCTGTCCATGCAAAGCGCAGTGACATTCCCACTATAATAGGGGGTATCGACCTCAATCTTGGCTTCAGGAAGCTTCCTAGTCGTACCATCGATCAGGAAAACTAAAGTGGTTTCGCCCGTGAGCTCCTCGTCTTTTATTAAGTCCCTTCGCACGATCACTGTGCTGGTGCCGGAATCTCGTAACACCGTGATTTGTTTGTCTCCCAATTTTCCGGCAAGTACGGGCATTCCCTTATCGGGAAATTCTGGGCGTTGTGTTATCACCGCATTAACGACCGGAATTCTTTTTCCGTCTCGAAGTTCTACAAAGTCGTCGTTTATGTATTCTTCTTGATGTTTTGGCGGGGCATACACACAGGATGCTTGGGGAGTTTCCTTCCCTCCGTTGCGACATGAATCGGCTTTGTGCCCCCTTCGCCCACATTTAAAACATTTGACGTCATTGGTGCGCGTAAAGTTGGAACGACAACTGCTAGCATGGTGGCCCAGTCGGTTACAAAGATAACACCTCGGAACAGGCTTCTGAGGGTTTCTTCTTTCATCGGATGTCCGTTTCTTTGAGTCCTCTGGCTCCTCTTTTCTGATCTTGGAGAGATTGGTGCCTCCCTGTGCTTCCAAAAATTGGTCTGCCAATTCCAACATATCTTGAAGTGATTTAGCTTTCCTTTCTTTCAGATAGAGTGACAGGCTCGGGTGGCAACTGATGAGGAATTGCTCCTTGATCAGAAGCTCTCTAAGCGCACCATACTCCTGTGCAGTCTCTGAAAGTTCGGTCCACCTATCAAAATAGTGGCTGAGCCGCGCGGCAAATTGCGTGGCAGTCTCGCCATCGGCGGGCTTTCCAGTCCTAAACTTATCTCGGAAGCCTTCTACGGTGAACCTAAATCTTTTCAGTAAAGCAGCTTCCACCCTTCCATAATTAGAGGCATCGGTTGGCGTCAGCCTACCGTACACACTAAGTGCTTCACCGCTCAAACACGTACTCAATGCAGTGGCCCATTGATCCTCTGGCCAATTCTGGCTTTTAGCAACTGTCTCAAATCTATGCAAATAGGCATCCAGATCATCTTTTCTTTCATCGAATGCCACAAGCAGGTTGCTTGGGTTCAGACGGAAGCTAGTTTCTTCCCTTTTGGTGCTATCGACTCTTGCCTGGGCGGGAGCGTCTGTACGCTGCTGCAATCAAAGTCGTTCGAGTTCTAACTCATGCTGTCTCTGTCTTTCTCTCTCAGCTATTTCAGCTTCCCTTTCTTCTCTGATCTGTCGCTCCTTTGCTTCTCTTTCCTCTCTTATCTGTCGCTCCTTTGCTTCTCTTTCTTCTTTTCGCTCCATTGCTTCTCTTTCCTCTCTTCGCTCCATCGCCTCTCTTTCTTCTTTGGCCCGTTCGGCCGCTAGCTTCTCTCTTTCTACAGCTTCTTTTTCCTTCTGACTAACCCACTTCCGTAGTTCCGCTCCGGAAAGACCCATCTTCTCACCAAGGGCAACTAATTTCTCGAGATCCATAATGCCCTTCAAATATCTAGCCGCGTGCAAAAAATATCTGCCTAGATTTCAACAATCGAACTGCTCTCTGCACTCAAGTTAGCGAAACGTGGTGCAACACTCAAAATCGTTTACAATAGCAATGTAAACGACCCTAGGCTCTTTCTCCCTACTATGGACACACAATTTGCACCAGAAAGGTCCTGTTGCGGACGCCAGAAATATTGTCACAGGCCCCGGTGAACGAGGTGCAGACGCCGGACCAAATTCCAAAGCCGAATTATCAGCTTCCGAAAATAATCCCACGAAAGCAAGGACAATTAAGAATGGGCCCTCTGGTGCGCCAGCGAACGCCGGTTGCTGTCCAAAGACCGAGTCAGAGCCCAGAGTTGTCAAAAACACAACAAAATATATTCTTCACACAAGGCAGTTACACACAAACTTGCACACTTAGGCTAGACACAACCCAATACAAATCGGATGGGTATTAACAAACAAGAAAATAACGACAAGCACTGAGAGTCCAACACGTAAAACACAAAATAAAAAGGAACACTAAGTGTCCAATCGTATTCACCAGTGTTGGTCTTCGAAGTCAGACGATCTCGGCGTAACTTGGGGGCAAATCTCGAAGAAAGAACTTCTTCCGGAAATGCAGACGCTCGATGAACTCGTCGACTAGCTTGCCGGGGAATCCCCTTCTTCCGCAGACGCTCGGTCTTCACGTTACATCACTTCACCGGTGCGGACTAAACTCCTGAATTCCTGGATTCCACCATCCGATTCTCGCACGGCGGTTATATAGCTTCCACAGGCGTTCTCGAACTTTCCTATCGGTGCCGTGATCTCGTAGCATGGCCAAAGCTTAGGAAGCTTCTACTCTTTTCTCGTACCTTCGACCGCCACCATCGGAGCATTCTCGAGGGGGGGGGTGATGACTCATCCTGTTGGTGTACGCTCACGCGGTAGTAATGGCTGTCGACTCGCCGGGTGAGAAGGTGTCTCGGCGCGCGCGTGTGCTCTCTCTCTCTCCCTCCGGTTAACGTCGCTCCGTCGAGTCTCTTCCAGACGTTTCGGCGCCGTTGTTAGCGTTGTTGCTTGAGGCGTATGCGCTCTCCCCCTCTGTTGAAGTTGCCGCGGGACCGGCGTGTTCTTTCGCTGGCTTACGTAACACGCGGTGCGCGCTTGGATTACGCGCTCTTTTGTGACAGTGTCAAAGAACTTCTAAAAGAGCGCTTCGGTCGACGATATGTGCTAATGCAGTAACACCTGACTCAGTTGCTCGACTTGCTACCGGTACGGAACGAAAAGGAACGTATCGGCTTACGTCGGCTCTATGACCAACTGTAACGCAACATCGCTGCTTTCAAAGCGCTCGGAGTCAAAACAGACAGTTAAGGCGCCCTGCTTTCCTCTGCCCTCCTGTGAACTCTGCGAACCGAACTTGTTGTCGGATACCATAAAGGACTTTCCACTGCAAGCAAGTAAGATGGGCTCAGCATCAAGAGTTTGCAAGCTTTTCGGAAAACAGAAGTTGATAGCCGAGAAAAGGCACTGCCAACTGGTAATCGCGAAGATAGAGAAGCAAGACCGAAACATCGAGACAAAGAAAATAGCAAACCTCATAGAAGGTCAGCTGCCTCTCTTTTTTTTTTGCAGGTAATTCAAAGCAGTTCGATCCGTGTGCATTCTGTACTGTCACTCATGAGTGACACTCATCAATCAAGCCACTCACGAGTGTCAGGCGCAGATCACACTTTATAAAAAGAAGTAAAGATTCCGGCACGGCAAAAAAGGTGACACTTTAATGGAATACCGTAACAAAAGAATAAAATGCATGGAATGTGGCAGAAGACATCATCTGACGCAGAAGTGTGACTCGATATAGAAGCCACCATAGAACTGAGCCACAGAGTTGCGCGGTGAAATGAAGTTGAAATGAACGCTGACCATTCGTCTTCGTTTTGTAATCCAGGCATTTCTTCTTAGCGGAGAATTTGCCAGTTCTACTGATCTACCGCTGCCAATTCTATGCCTGGGTCCTGCATCGGCATGCAATCCATCCCCGGACCGTTTTCCTGGTTCATCTGTTCATCTTCCCATCCATATCAGCGTGGCGCAGCAATCTGTGATGTCACATTGTGCCGAAGTATAAAGCCTGAACTTCAACGCTCCCGGCTCAGTGGACATGGTAAAATGAAGTTGACATCAATGCTGACGGTTCGTCTTCCTTTTGTAATCCAGTTTTGTACTAATATTCTTCAGTAAAATCTAGAAATAGATTTCTTGTAGTTGTACCATGCCCAGGCACCTCTCCTGTGTATCACGTAAGAATGTTTTCGTGTGTGCAAGCTTCTGGTTTGCGGAGATGTTGAGTGAAATCCTGGCCCTAACATGGAACGCTTGTTAACCGATATCGCAGCAGGCCCGAATGCAATAATTCAAGCTATTTGAGAGCTGAAATCCCATTTGATGGCATCTCAGGCTGTTTTAGTCGCAGTCACTGATGGATGGATGGATGGAAAACTTTATTTGGTCCTGCGAGGCTATGGAGCGACCCATAGAAGGGCTAATCCCACGTCGGGACCGGAGGACAGAGCTTCGCGGCCGCGTCGTGGGCTTCCTGGACTGCCCAAAGTTGTTCAACCAGATCCGGACTGCGAATGGCAGCCTCGAACCTGGCCAGGTCTTGAGTATAATCGGCATTGGTAGTTCCGTCGCGTGGCCAGAGCATATGTTTGAGGCCAAGTGGTTCATTACAGTTCGCGCACTGTGTATAGGGGAATCGTTCGCCATGTAGTAGTGTAGGCGTTTGGGTGTGGGGTATGTATTGATTTGAAGTAGTCTCAAAGTGAGTGCTTGTGGTCTCTTGAGTGTGGGATGTGGTGTGGCAAATTCCCTTCGGCTGAGGTAGAAGTGTCTAGTGAGCTCGTTATATGTGAGTGGGGCGTCCCTGTTCTCTTGGAAGTGGTCCTGACCCGTGAGGGCGGCGCTGCGGAGGGTTACTTCTCGCGCGCTCTTATGGGCCATCTCGTTGAGATTCAGGGGGGCCTTCTCGATGTTTCCCAAGTGTGCAGGGAATCAGCAGATTGAATGGAAGTTGATTTTGCTCTTTTGTATATGTAAGGCTTGCTGCGAGATTACACCTTTCTGAAAAGCTCTGACTGCACTACGAGAATCACTGTATATGTATGGCCTCCGGGTATCCGTTAACGCCAGGGCAATTGCTGTTTTCTCGGCAATCTCTGGGCTGTTTGTGATAACCGTGGCTGAGTTGACGGTCTTTCTCGTTTTGTCCACGAGAGCTATCGTGAAAGCTTTTCAGTCTGTATGTCTTGCTGCATCAACAAAACAAGCGCTCTGATTTTCTTTATGAATTTTGCGGAGAAGACTAGCGCCCCGGCATAGTCGCCTTTCTGTGTTCTGTTCCGGATTCATATTGAGAGGTAGCGGTTTGATTTCGAAGCGTTTACGCGTGTCTAACAGGATGTCTGCGTTTAGTGAGTTCATTTTAGGTTCGACGAAGTCTAACTCCTGGAGCAGGGCACGACCCACCTGGTACCCGCCAGTCTATAGCCAACTGAGCTCTTTCCTGTGCCTCTGCGATCTCCTCGAGTCTGTTATGTGTGCCAAGTTGCATTAGGCGTTCCGTGCTCGTGCAACTCGGGACACCCAGTGCCTGCTTGGTGATCTTTCTAAGTTGGATTGCTTTTTCACAGGGTTTCTATTTGTGCATCGCCGCCACATATGTGAAGTGGCATAAGGCGAATGCATGTATGAGCCTGAGTAAATTGTACTCTTTGAGACCTTGTTGTCTATTGGCGACTCTTTTGGTTAGCCTCATGTCGTTGTCTGTCTTGGTGATAAGCTTCTTCATCGCCTTGGTATTGGCGCCATTGACCTCAATTGTCATACCTAGAATTTTGATTGACTCTACTATGGGAATCACTCCTCCGCTTTTAGTGTGAATTTTGATCTCCCGGTGTTTGGCGTAGACCCAGCCATTTGGTTTGGGTTCAAGTCTAATTTGTGTATAAAGGAGAAGCTCTGACTTCGTTGGGGAGCATTTAAGTCCCGTGGGCTCTAGGTAATCCCCGATCGTATAAAGAGTACTTTGTAATGTCGATTCAATGTGGCCGTCGCTGCCACCATTACACCATATATAGTGACATCCTCAGCATATATTGTGTACTTGATGCCTTCGATGTTGCCCTGCTTCAAAATTGTGTTGATTTCTTTAGTGAGATATTCGATTGATTCTGTGTCTAGATTCTTAAGTGTTTTATTCCGAATGCCATCGGGGCCAGGGGCTGATTTACAATTGAGGTTGTGAAGGGCAGTACGGATTTCCTCCACCTCAAACTCTCGATCCAGTTACAGGTTATCCGTGCCCATATAGAGCGGGTATGAGCCGTTGCTGTTAGCTCCAGCCAGCGATAGATGTTTGTTGGTGAGCTTGTCAATGAGGTCTGTGGGAGTGGACTTCTGCAGCGCCACGTGGATTGCCTTATCTATGACGCGATGCTGGCTAGATTTGGCGCTAGTGATGTCTAGAATGTGTTTATGGAGGTTCGAGGCGCCATTGTTCCGCATCTGACCGACGGTGGCGTTGCAGAGATCGTCCCACTGCTGCCTCGAAAGCTTAGAGCAATATTCCTCTATTTGCTTATTAAGCTCCGAAATCTTTTTTCTCAACCTGCGGTTAAGACGCTGTCCCTTACACCTGGATGTGAGGGACTGTTTGGCCTCTAGCATGTGGGCTAGGTGGCTGTCTACGCTGTCTATTAGCAGATCTGTCTCTATTTCCGAGGTGGCAGCTTTGATATCATCCGTGATCTGTTTCACCCATTGTTCTAGTGCGGGTGTTCGATGGTCCTTGAGCCAATTTTCTCTGATTTCTCTAAATTTTGCCCAATCTACGAAAGTGTGAACTTTAGGGATTCGTGTGGCTATTGGGAACGTTAATTCGTTTATGCCGTGCTCACTGCCTAGATCTTCGAGGAGATTACGCCAGCGGAATTCAGTGGCGTTCCTGACAAAAAACAGGTCGGGAATCGTGTCTCTGCATGTAGAGGTACCTGTTCTGGTAGGGAATGCCGGGTCTGTGGCGAGTGTGAGATCTAGTTCGGTTGCGTTTTGCCACAGATGCTTGCCCTTGTGTCATACTTGTAGCCGCAGATGCCGCAGGGAGCATTAAAGTCTCCGGCGACTACAAGTGGGTTATCACCTGCTTTGCTACATGCTTTTTTCAGGATTAGTTTGAATCTCTGTGCGTGGTCTTTGGGGCTGCTGTAAATGTTACGAACGAATAGGCTTTTAGCCTTGCAGTTCCTAGGAATTGTTTCGGTCATGATATGTTCCAGATTACTAGCGGGTACGTTGAGGTCGTGTTGAATGTGGGTTAGATTGCTACTGATTAGCGTAGCTATACCGTTACGACCACAGGTTTCTGCTATGGTGCTATATCCTGTGAATGTAGGGTTAGCCCTATTGATTTCTTGCAGGAGAATTACATGTGGTGCGTCAGCTGTGGCGCGAATATATTGCTGTAAGGGGGCTTTCTTGCGAGCATATCTCCTACAGTTCCATTGCCAGATTCTAAAAGTATCAGAGTGATTGGCTATGTTGTTGAATGTTTGTTTCGTCAGTTGCCAAAGGTTGAACCTGACGTAGATGGGCTGTGGGCGATCTGTTTGGTACCACCGCATTCTGCCAATCCGAGATTTCTATTGGTTGGGCGTTCGTTTCCATGGAACGCACCCTTTGGTCTAGGTCAGCGACCGTGCCGCGGATGTGTTCCATTTGCTCTATTAATTTATTCTGCCCTGCCATGAGTGCGGTGAAGCTTTGAACTAATTTGTCTAAGGTATCTGTATTATCTGCTCTCGCTTTGGCTGCCTTTGTGTGCTGTGTAGCCGAGCTCGCTCTCCTTTTAGCCGGGTTTGACGCTTGTTCGACTACCGGTATGTCCAATGTTTCAATTTCTGAGTTGTTTACTTTGGCTGGTGTGGCAAGGGAAGCGCGAAGTTGCTTAATTTCATCCATGAGGCTAACGACCAATTTCCTGAGTTCTAGGTTGTCGTGCTCTTGTCTTTTGATTGTGTCGGAATTGTTGTCACGCTCTCGCGGTGCGACCGAACCTACCTCTGTCGCTGGTTGTGATTGAAGTCGCTGGGCCCAGGTGGCTCCGGCTCCGCCATCCTGGCTGGCCGCCACGCGGCCGTGTGTTCCCTCGGTCCGCCCCCGGATGTCGAACCGGGTCCTGGTCTCGTGCTTGTCCTTGTTGGGTCCTCGGGATCGGCTCCGGGGTCCCCTGGATTAGCTGCGTGATGTTCCTATAAGGTCCTTGGATTTGTTTCTTGATCCCGATCTTCCGCGGGCTCCGCTGTCGCTGCTTGGTTGAGATTGGGTGAGCTCAGGGAAGTGTTGCTCGTTCAGCCTGAATGTGCTCTGTTGGATCAATTGATTCGAGGTCAGCGTTGCTCTCTTCTCGGTTCTACGTTTTCTCGCGACCTAGGGAAGTTAGGAGGGTTGCCTGCATTCCTTGGCAGCCGTAATATGTTCCTCTCCGCATAGGGAGCATTGTGGGGTACAGTTATGTGCTTCCGTGGGATTTGGTGTTCCACAGCGCCTGCAGATGAGCTCATCTGGTGATGGGCAAACATCCGCTCAATGTCCCAGTCGTCTGCAGGCATAGTAGTTGTCTATCTGCTTGCGGTATAGCGCGCAGCGTATGAGGGCGTTGCCGTATCTTATGTAGTTTGAAACTTTATAGCCGTCGAAAGCAATGACGACCGTATTGGTCTCTTTAATTCGTTTGGCTGCCAGGGCCAGAGGATTATGCGCATTAACAATGTTGCGGTTGAGTGCGTGTTCGTTCTCGCTGAGCGGGATGTTTCTAATAACGTCTTTACGGGTCTCGTGCGGTGCTGCCCTGTATGCGGCAACATCATTGACGATAATATCTCTGATGGTGGCATACTTGGTTGCATTCTCTTCCAGTGGCGTGCTAACCACAACTATGTTCTGTTGCAAGTTATGACATATTATGTCATTCTCTCGCCTGGACGCCTCAATGCAAGCTGCCGCTGTTATTGCGTCAGCCACTCGTGTGATGCCCAATTTGGCAATATTAAGTCCTCCACTGATCCTGATGATGATATTAATATCGTCCTCAGGTAATGGAGGCATTTTACTCTGTCTCACAATGCTTTTTCTAACAGTAGAAGCTTTGCCATTGTTTGCCTGTGGTGGCGGTCTCCCCGTAGGGGTAGTATCCTTGGTTAAACACGCTCCCTTGCCGGTCCTACTGGCTCTGGGTGCAATGATTGTCCAGCCGGCGATCTCGTTGTAATCCTCAGGGTCGATGTCTTCTCCTTCAACGGTGGATGTCATGTCGCCGGAGGGGCAGGGGGGTCGCGCTCGGCGCGTCGCCGGAACGCTAGGTGAGGCTCGTCTTCTGGTTAGGCGGACCGCCGTGGCCGTACTCGTCGATAGGAATCACAAAAAGGGCCGTAAAATGAACGAAAAGTCACTCACACACATACGAATGGTGTCCACTCGTAGGAAGCAACCTCACGGATCAGGTAATCACGAAAGGAGGCACCAATTCACAAGTTTTACGTGCGAAAAGTGACGAAAAAGCGGGAGGCGATGTGAGTGCTCGCAGTCAGTGAAAGAATAGTGGAATTTGATAAATGTCTGCAAAAGGCCAAAAAGTCTACAAGCCAAATAAGCGATATCAATAGTGCCGTAGAATCCCTTCGTGTTCTGTCAATCAGCTATCCGTGAAGTTGGTTGACCTTGAAGACCGCAGCCGTCGTTCTAACTTGGTTATTTATGATGTACGTACCTATAGCGGCCGATGAATATTGTCACGTACACTCTAAAAACAGTTGCACCCTTTGGGGTGCATTTTGCCACACAACAATAATCGTCATCTGTCTTGCTTGAGTCATAGAGAAAGGAATTCAACAAGAGGGGACACTCCCATAGGGCCCAGCGGCCGAATTGACTGCAGCGTGTCAAGCAGTCGGTGTCGATCACTTGCATCACTTCCGGTTTCGGGCGCGCGTATTTTGAACGCAAGCTAGCACGCCGGCTGCGCCCCCCCCCCCCCTTTTTCCTTTTTTTTTTTTTTGCTCTTAGTGTAGAATCGGTTTATTATTTAGTAAAAATGATTGCGAAGGATCTCGTAAAGCCCCATCGAATCTGTGCCACGTGCAATTTCACAAAGTAGACGCAAGACCTTTTGTGCAATGAGGAAATATTTATTTTGCTCCATATAAAAGCTCGTTCCGCGCTTTTTGTGCGTTCATCCAACGTTGTGACGCCAGCAGGTAAGGCAGTAGTTCCTGTATGAAGCTCCACCGGACGGTACCAGCTGAAAAAGTAAATTACAAGCATGTTACATTTGCAAGCACGTAACAGCATGTTACAAGCATGAGTCATTTTGGTATTTAGACATAGGAATACTGCGAGGCGAAACGTGTGAAAGCGGTGAATGGGCGGCATTACAAACAAAAGCAATTCGCTTTTACAAACATGGCGTAGAAAATACCTGACTCATTCCAAACATATATGAAAACATCTGATTTCCAAGCGTTCCCCAATTTCCGGGCATTATTTCCTGCACTTAGGCAGCACAAATACACGAGTGACTTCGCGTTTCCAAAACTTGGCCTCGGGCGACGCGACGGTACGCGACATACACAGAGACGGACGCAACAGGCACTCAAGACAAATGCGTGGGTGCAATGCCTTTTTTCAGTCCTTTAGAAGACGTAATTTTCGAATTACAAGTTTCTGATATGTTCGTCGTTCGCGCGTTCTGCCGGCGCCAGCAGCACACCCCATGTTATCACTCTTGGCAATCGCCCATCGCGTTTTCAACAGGCGTAAGTACCGAAAGAAGGTATATGTTGTTGCGAAGCCACAAAAAACGTCACAGACTTGTCCCTCTAACCCCCGTATTCACAAAGGCACCTCGACTCGACCCTCCACTCGAAATGCTCCTTGAGGGCGACTTTTCATTTCACAAATCGCCCTCCACTCGAAACGCGCCTTGAGTGAAGGAAAGCTCGAGCGTTTTACTCGAGAATCTCAAGGTAGCCCCGCAGCTACCTTGAATCGCTCCTTGAGTGAAGTTAGTGCGCAAACATGGCTGCGTTGTGATCTGTCGCTCACCTCGTCGGCTTTTTCAGATGGACGCCAGTTGCCTCCGCAGCTTTTCTTTCGTTAACGATGCTGCGCTTCTTCAAGGGCATCGTTTTACGGACCGCTGTAATCCACTGGAGCGCTCCGGCAACGGAGTAATTCTACTGTGGCACCGAGACAGATCGGCCGTCCTGTCAAGAAGACTGCCAGCTAGTGCAGTGACCTGTCGTCTTATTCCGTGCATGAGCCAGTTGGTGACCTGCATACGTGTATTCTTCGTGCGAGTGCTCCGAAAGTACTATCAGCGCCAGTGCCGTGTTTCTCGCGGGTGATCATACAAAGCAGCATCATTTGAAACGCGGCACGATACATAACTGCGGCGGACTTCGAACCTATGAAAGGAAAACAACTGCGAAGATTCCTGCCATTAGTGGGTGTATTGCCTGTGTGCTCGATTGCTGGATGCGCGTCTGGCTGCGCGAGCGCCAGATTTCGCTCCGCCTGAGCGGTTTGTACTCGGGTACATCACTTACTACGCCATTACAAGGACGCCGAAGCGCACCACAGCAAGGCGAGCTTATCTAAAAACGACCAGGTGCGTTCACTTTTCTGTTTCTCTATAATTTCATGCAGTTAGTTGCTCTATGGAAAACAAAAAGTATACTGTAAGTTTACGTGGGACGTGGGGCAGTAGCTACTATTTACAGTCGTTAGCAATAATTCCATGAGCCTTGCTTCAAAATATTTAGTTTAATTAGCTTATGCTTATGAACATCCAAACCCAACGAGGAAGTGAGCAACCATGAAATGGTTTTCATAATTATATACCTGCACGTATACAGAGGGAATGTAAATTTTATTCCAGTACAAAACATTCAATAACAATACAAGAGAGGATAGTTTTGTACATCACATTATCTTTATTGTAATAAAAAAAAGCTGTAGCAGTTGACCTAGCTCCTAATACAGAAAACGCTAGAAAGTGGTAGCAGATATATGCCACATATATTGGTTGCACACATTCCAGCTATTAGTGAGTGCATTATGCAAGTGTTAGATTGCTGTATGTCGATCTGGCTGTGCAAACGCCAGACCAGCTTAAAACTATCTTTGCAAATATGAATGAAAACAGTCCGAGCTTATCAATGTAAAAAAAAATCGGCTTCCTGAACACAATGAAAATCTTTAAAAAATGTATTTACTTCGAAAAGTAAACTGATGGAAACGAATAATGTACCTAAGCTAGTTTTTATGTGCGTTAACATCATTGTATGTTTATAACCAACCCCTTGTCTTATGCAGGAACCAGGCTGCCAAGGCAACCACGCAGAGTTTCAAGGGTGCTGCGCTTGCGTTGGTGTGCAAGCGTAGAAGAGTGGAGCTCCAGTTAATGTGTCCTGCTGCACTGTAGTTGTGGCACATTTTTGGCTAAAACCTCAATCTCCTTTCTGACATCCTAACAGCTCAAACATCACCACTAAAGGCATTTTGCATACATCTGCCTTCATAGGCACCTTGCTGCTTAAGTCTGTATTTTTCATCCAGGTTTCTTTTCTTAACCCGTATTTAATAAAGCAGTCTGTATCACGGAATTATTTCTGGTCAATCCAAGTGTCAATCTCTGAAACAATGAATAAAAATTATCCTCGTCTTTTTGTGTTCTGATAGGATTGCAAAAAGAGCGTGGACTGCGATCCTACAAACACAAGCAGTAGTACTACTGACAAAGCTATTCTAGAATAAAACACCATCCGTGTTCTGGACAGTAGACTAGCAGTGTTCTAGACAGTAGCATACCGTCGGGTGTGGCCACCGGACGGTATGCAGTGGTAAATCCTTACAGAATATACGCTGTTTCAGCTCCGTTTCTAACTTCAGCCTAAGATGAATTATGAAGGCCGGAACCATGAATTTGTTCCATTCGATGCGGATGACAGTTGGCTTCCATGGGGCTTGCAGAAGTTCAGTAATTGACCCAGGAACAAAGCTTGTCTTGTGGGATCGCACAACAGGCCAAATGGAGATGCAGTCACAATGGCGTTGCTGAAAAATACAGTATAGAGCGCATTACTACCATGAGTTCAACAAAGCTGAGATCAACCATTACAATTATGGTATATTTCTTGATGTACACTTGCTCATGCAAACGTAGCTTCAACATACAACATACTAAAATGCTGCATTACAAATTGTGGGCAGTAACAAAGCTCACGTCTCAACCGTAGCACATTACGAGCAACTCATGACTTCGCACATCATAATAATAACTATGCTCTTCAAAACAATAATACATGACTTTTGAAAAGGAATGAAATGTGAGTTTGATTTCATTATGGGATAGCCGTTTCATGTTTGCGGTTTTAAATAACACGGCATGCATTTCACCATTTTATCAATGTGGCCTGACAAAACATCAATATTATTAGTGATAAGTATGAAAAATAACCACAGACTAACTACCGGGCAGATCAGTCAAGTACTTCCGCAGCACCTAGGTTCTTTAGGGGAAGCGAGATGGTGCATTTCCAACAGGCAGGCACCGTATCTATCGATGCTTTAACGTCAGTCACATTCCTTACCGTGCAACACAGACGTTGATTTTTTTTCCATCAGCTGGTCTTTCCAAGGCCCACATCCTGCAGCAGAATGTCAAAAATAATATGTATATAGGGCGTTCGCACGCTAAGTTCAGTGCAGCTAAGCAACTGAAATGAAGAGACATAGCTCAACTAAAAAAAAAAAAACAAAGAAAACGTAGCCGTTGCGTGAACTTGAAAGCACTGTTTATGGAACGTGCAGGAGATGCTATGACATAGCACATTGAAAAAAGGTAAGACGAAAAAAACACTAATGCTGGCAATGAACTACTGACAAGTGAATTTTCGGACGAATAAAAGATTGCGTAGCGTATATTTGAAGTGAAGCAGCACTGGAAATACAGGCACCAGTGCTGGTTCATTGACGATATGTGCTACAATTTGAACAAACCGACTAACCACCACGGCTTCTAAAATAAAGTACAGGACTGAAAAACGTTTGTTTCCTTAAAACTGCCGGAGCTACGCACTCAACCATATGCATTCTGCCGCATGTATGCTACAACTGCTTCTTCTCTACTGAAACATTTTTTACGCGGTACTGGAATGATCATCGGACACAGGCGCGGAGCGGTGCCTTGTGCATTTATGTTTAAACAGCTGAACCGATAACAGATTGTCGCGCTGAATCTCCCACAAGCTCCAAAGCACAAAAGAAAAAAATATCGTCTCGCGCAATCTTATGCTGCCTCGGAATAGAATGCTTCGGGTGCTAATGCCCGCAGCATGAGCAACTGGAGCCAGTCATGCTTGGATACATCGGACACGTTTTATTGATAGCGCGGCGGCAACTTCACCAAACCCGCAACGGCGTAATGTGGTTCCGTGCATAAACTGCTCACTCACCCTTATTTTTTGTCCTGTTGCTTTCAGAAAGCTTTCAGCAGCACATGGTCTTGAAGTTAAACAAAGCTGCCCATCAGCCGTTCCATGCGTTGCCTCCTTCGAAGTCGATCCGGCTCGATCACAGTACACACACGGACAAAATCATCCATAATAACCACGATTAACAACTGCAACTTGAACCGCAAATTAAGCACAAGGAAACAATGAGCAGCAGACAAATGCGGGCGCAAATTTTCTTATTTCTCAGCCATGCGCCATGCTCAGCTGCTGGGGTGCGATCGTTGCCAGACCTCAAACATAGCTCCCGCTTGATCTATCAGTCGAACGCTAACAGTGGCAGCGCTGCCGAGCTAAATTTGTGCATTGCGTCGTGTTGTCATTTGATAACGAAGCCAAATTAACGGAAACACATATCTGTCTTAAATAGTTGGGCTATTGCTAAGCGCATTTAAAAATAGCCTCGATATCAGGCGCTTTTCTCGGTCGGTGCACTTCACTCGAGTCAAGGGCGCATCATAGAGAAAGAAAAAAACGCGTCCTCTGGCGTTTGATGAGAGCACTAGTTTGTTACGTGGTCGTGACGTACTTCCCGAGGCCAGATTTCTAGGAGTGTCCTCTCTTAACTTTTTTTTCTTTCTCTATGGGCGCATTTTTAAGGCGTTCCTTGGCGGAGGAAATGTGGAGTATTGTTCATGAAACGCAACGGCGCCTTGAGTGAAGGAACGCTCGTCGCCTCGACTTGGCTGAGTCGAGGAGAAGCGTTGAGTGAAGGCGTGTTTAAGAATACGGGGGTAAGATTCATTACACGCCAAACTAACTTTATCACCATGGCCGAGCTGCTTATCGCTAACTGCGTCACAGCGCTCTGTGCGGCCAGCGTGCCTCTGCAGCCAGAGTACCCCAGAAAGTAACGAAATCACTTTTCAGTAAATGTCTGGCGTCAGAGAAAGCGGCACGAACTTCTAGCAAGATGCACTAGACTACACACCACGGCTGAGTTCTCGCTAACTGCGACACGGCGCCCTGTGAGGCCAGTGTGGTTCAAAAACCTAAATAAGTTACAATAGTCCCCTAGGAAGCGTCGGAAACATGTCTCAGCACGATTCATTTACTCAAATTAACTGCGCCAGTATGGCCGAGCTGTTTTTCGCTAACTGCGTCTTAAAGGCTCATTCACACCGGCGACTGACAGTGGTCGCGCGACCACTGCCACGGTCGCAAAGCGACCAGTCGCAAATGGTCGCAAATGGTCGCTTTTCTCGAAAAGTGACCATTTTGGGCCAGTCGCTCACAGCGCGATTTTTCAGTCGCGCGACCGTGGTCGCAAAGCTGCTCAACCAATCAGCGTCGCGCTGAAAGTGATGTGTGTCGTCGTCCACGCCAAATGCAATGTCCGCGTCACGATATGCAGGCTACAGGCCGGTAATTGGTGTCTTCTCTTGTTATTCTGAGACGCAGCAGTTGCAGCAACGTGTCGAATGTACGCGGTCGCATTCGCTGGAAGCTAAACAGCAGGAAAAGAAAGCACAACACAAACCCTTTTTCCAGCTGCCGTTCGTAGGATTAGCACGCCACCCAAAGGTGAACAGCGGGTGAACAGCTTTGCTTTAATATTATGCACCGAATAACACGCAATGCGAACTAGAAATTACAACTTGCTCTCGATAATACTCGTTGTCATGCGCACAAAGTTGGGGCAGGAGGCGGCTTGCGTGGCCGGTCACTTCACGCGAGCGGAGGCACGGGCGCACCCACGAGCGTCGCGTTTTCTTCGGAGGCTTCCGCGCTGCCACAGCTGACACCCCGGCCGAGCACATCAGCACAGGGACGACGACTTCCTGTTCGCTCGAATCAAAATCCAGCCATCGCTCGAATCAAAATCCATGGCTGTTGCCGGAACGCGAAACCAATTTACACAGTGCCAGCGAAGTGCGCGCTAACTGCGTAGATCCCTAGAATTCTCGCTGAAGAACGAGAATGTCCGCGATTGCGACTTGCAGGTCGCGCTCAGCCGGGCTTGCCGGTGTGAACATCAGTCGCCTTCGGTCGCTTTTTGTTCGCGAGTCGCAAATGGTCGCGCGACCTCCTCAAGTCGCCGGTGTGAATGAGCCTTAAGTCTCGGTCCCGTGCCGTAAGCCTAATTGCGTCGTAGACTGTGAAACAAGATTTCTCACCTTGCCGTATTCCAATAGTGCAGTGGTGTCTTGTCCCAGTGCAGAAGGAACGCAAGAATACGCCGAGAGCCCAATAAACCAGGTTACATTTAAAAAAGAAAAAAAAAAAAATGAGACAGACGGGTCGCCGCGCGCGAGCGCTCAAGCGCGCGCGCAGCCATCCTCGCTGGCTTCGGGGGAGTGTCCGGCGGATGACGCATGTATCTGGCGCGTCATTGACCTATGGCTAGGTAAGGCAAGGAAAATAAGTCGCAAAGCTTAAGTTCATTTATACGCAAAACGTTTTAGTTTTCGCGGCAAAGAATTAAAAAAATAAATGAATGCCTGTTACCTTAAGTTCACTTTCTTTTTTTTTTTCGATGCTCGCGGCAGCTAACGTTCGGTGTCAAAAGTATAGCGTGACCTATGGTGACGTGTTTCCTGTTGCCAGTTTTTGCCAAGTGTCCCCTCTTGTTAATTTCTTTCTCTATGCTTGAGTTTCCTATCTTGAAAACTCTGCACTTGCTACTTTCCTGTCGAGAACGCTTGTTACGCTGATAACGCTCTTGCCGTTCGTGACCGAGAAGTGCCGGGCGCAGAGCGTTAAAGAAAGGAAAGCCACGCAAGTCAGATGACGATTATTGTTCTGTGGCAAAAATATGCCCCAAAGGGTGAAACTCTTTTTAGAGTGTAGTAGGGACAGTGAATAAAACAGTCGTGAAACTCTGTATGACGAAACGGATTGTTTATTGGGCAAACCTGTGCCCACAAAAGCAAGCTACACTCAAAGCACAACGATAGCGGCGAACACAGTCGGGGATCGTCGAAATCTGATCTGCGGCGAAACGCGTCGGCTTTTATACGTGAGTCATCGAATGTTCCAGATTAATCCCTGGTGCTCGCGTGTCTTCTAGAAAGTTCTAGACAATTAGCGTCGCTCATACAATGAGATTACATGAGCGTCGGTGACCACAGACGACGGATAGAAGCATCGATAACTTTCGAGAAGCTTCCGATGCAGGCGCGACCTGCGCCGAGCGATAACGTTTAACATTTGTTAGCCGGTGGAAAGCGCCCACCGGTGAAAGATAAACATGTATACGTGTCAATACCCTCCCCTTAAAAAGCATCGTCTCGATGCTACAAACAAACGCGTAAGCGAAAACAAAACGACGCGTAATAAAGAAAAAAAATAAGACAGTAACAAAGTAGCTAAGCTCGTCAGCGGGCGTAGAAAGGCCTAAGACGCACCACGTGGATGACTTCAGGTCGGGCCCGGCGTCGCTGTGATTGCGAAATGCCGTCTGGCACGACCTCATAGTCCAGTGCGCCAATACGTCGGATGATCTTATAGGGTCCGAAATAGCGACGTAAGATTTTCTCGCTAAGTCCTCGTCGGCGTATCGGAGTCCAGACCCAAACACGGTCGCCGGGCTGGTACTCGACGTACCGTCGTCGAAGATTGTAGTGTCGGCTATCGACACTGCTGGTTCTTGATACGCAAGCGGGCGAGCTCTCGGCCTTCTTCGGCACGCTGCAAATAGGTGGCAACGTCGACATTGTCTTCGTCGGTGACGTCCGGTACGTAGCATGGCGTCAAGCGTCGTTAGCGGGTTCATTCCGTAGACCAGGTTGAACGGCGCCATGTGCCTCGTTTCTTGCACGGCCGTGTTGTATGCGAAGGTCACGTACGGAACGATGGCATCCCACGTCTTGTGTTCGACGTCGACGTACATTGCCAGCATGTCGGCGATGGTCTTATTTAGGCGCTCGGTGAGACCATTTGTCTCCAGCTAAAGCTGTAGCTTTAGCTCGAGGGTCTCACGTTGCCTCTCGTGAGCTAAGCGCGCTAATTCAGCAGCCTCCTTGATGGCCTCTCACTCCGGAGCTCTCTAGTCCCTTTGTTTTGCCTGTTCGGCCTCAATCCATCTGTGAAGTTCTGCGCCTGACAATCCTAGTTGGAGTCCTATAGCGGCGAGTTTCTCTAAATCCATGGTGCCGTCTACTAATGTCTGTCTGCGCTCAAGCCAAACTGCCCTCTTTCACTGAATTTACGAGTGAATCCTGGCAGGCTCGCCAGTTTGTGATGTTATTCGGTGCAGGATCACTCCAGAAAGAGGTAGAAGCAGCACGCAGAAGCACAAACACACATCAGACTTATATTGGACACACGTAATATATTGAAACAGCACATATACAACAGTTCCCCAAAATACGTTCTAGAAGATATACAGCTAATATAGGTTAGTCAAATGTAGTCGGCCTACACTTCATGTAGAAGTAGGTGTCGCCATGTCGGAGACGTCGGGGAACCGGTGTCGGACAGCAGTGTCGAACTATAGGTCGGATCACCTTGTGGAGCTCATGTGGCCCTGCGCCACAGTCGATGTACCGGAGCCTCCACGTGCCCGGTTACCCAATGGTGGGGGTTGCGCCCCGGAGAACACTGCGGCAGCCCACCGGGTCACATCCACAGCTGGCGAGGTAGCCCTGTGGCCGCTCACCCGAACGCTCTATCAGCCAGGCTCAGGACCGCCAGCCCTCCTGGACCAGTTGCCCAGCGGAAGAACTGGACGAGGTAACCCTGTGACCGCTCACCCGAACGCTCGATCAGCCAGGCTCAGGACCGCCAGCCCTCCTAGACCAGTTGCGCAGCGGAAGAACTGGACGAGGTGGCCTCTCAGCTGGTGGCAGCTTTGATTGGGGTGCAGACGTAGTGACGCGGGCGGCTATAGCTCCTATGGGATGGACGCCCAGCAAGGAAGCTCCGCCATCCAACGCCGAACATCGCGCACTGCTCCCGCCACGGGGCTACGCTCTCTCGAGCCACGCTTTTCGAGGTGCCACTGTCGACGTTCATCAATCGTTGTCGATGATAATGATGACGACCTTAAAGTACATACCCACTCATGGGTATTGGCCAAGAGTCGGTGTCCTCTTCGCCACCGCACGACACAATGTCTTCATATGTCTTTACTGTCTTTGCCACTCCTGCGTGAAATATATTATCACACCCAGACGGCCAGTACGAGTTCAAAGCCCTTCCATTTGGCCAGTGTTGTGCGCCGGCGACATTCCAGCGCATGATGGACAGTGCCCTCTCGGGTCTCAAATGGCAGTCGTGCTTAATTTACCTAGACGATGTGGTGGTATTTTCTGCAACATTCGACCAGCATGTGCCGAGGCCCCGTTTAGTGCTCCAAGCTATCCGCTCCGCAGGCCTGACCATTAAACCTGAAAAAAATTGTCGCAGTTTCGCTCGAAAGGCGAAGCACCAATTGCGATAGCAAATTAGTAGAGAGCTACACGGAGTAAGGATAGTAGTTTTATCATCTGTGTAAACTTGGACATGCAGCAGCACCAGAAACGCGCAGAACTGTTGTCGACGCCGTCGGCGTTGTGCCCGCGTTCGCACCGAACGCGCGCGGCGTTCTTATATAAATATGTATTTGGTGCCGCAGCTAAACGTCGCCCCCCATCCCTCCCTCCCGTCCCCCCACAGCCTTTCGCGTGACGGAAAAATTTGGCGTTTGCTCTCTATATATGAAAAGGAGGAAAGAGACGCTTCATTCTGGAGCTTAGACGCGCGTGCTCTGGCGTTCGGAAGCGTTCGCTGTGGCTCCTGTCTCTTGGCCAGGTTTTGGGTGATATTAGGCTTTACTAATCTTATTTATTGAGGTATCACTTACTCTAACATCAGCTTCATCCTAGGCTAATGTCCAAGAACTCCCCCGGCGGGGGTTTTTCCCCTTGGACGGCCTCTACTCCAACGGATGAATTACCTCTAGATTTGTTCATCCGCAGGGGTGTGAGCAGCATCCCGGTGGCTCTGGTTCCTTCAAATGGAGGCTCTATACGTCTGACCAACCCCCAGGCGATCCAGAAAGCTCTGCAGGCTGCTACATCTTCATACCAGACCATCACGGAAGTGAGGCAGTTCGGCCGCGGAGGTATCGTGTGTCGATCGCCAGACCAGTCCTGTGTCGCGGATTTGCTTAGGTGTTCATCTTTCGCGCCATTACCGGTGAGTGCCTACATCCCTGCTCACCTCGCCTGCACTAAGGGAATAGTCAGAGGTGTCGATGCTGATCTTTCTCCCGCTGAAACACTAGAGAGGTTGTCTGGGACTGGAGTAATTGCTGTTTACCGATGCAATCGAATGGTAGACAATAAGCGGGTCCCAACAGAATCGGTGATTGCAACTTTTGCTGGAACTTCCTGCCCATCAGAACTAAAGGTGTGGCCCCTTGTATTCAGAGTTGAACCCCTGGCATCGCGTCCGCTCCAATGTCGTAATTGCTGGCGGTACGGCCATAGTATGGCAGGGTGTAAGTCTAAACAACGTTGTTGCGCATGTGGGGACGAACACGCTCAAAGTGATTGTAGTGCCCAAGAAGAGCGATGCTGTCTCTGCGATGGAAATCACCCAGCCGATTATTCTAACTGTTCTGTTAGGGCTCAAGAATTACAAGTGATTGAAATAATAGACCGACGACGCTGCTCTAGGATGGAGGCAATAAACATTGTGAAAGAAAGGGCATCTGGCTATGCGGGGATTATAGGCAGACAAAATCTTACCGCGGACCTATCACTTACTGCAACTGTAGAGGCCGCTGTGGAAAAGGCAGTTACCAAAGCTATGGAACGGTTGGCAATGAGCCTGGGTGAATGTATCTCACAGGCCATCTCTAGTCATTTGTCTCATTTGATGCAAACTACCTGCCCAACTCCTGTGACAACGCAAACAGTTGATCCTGAGCACCAAGCTAGTCATAAAAGCTCAGATACCATTCCTTCCAATGATGATATTGAACCTTCGACTTCATCTTCCAAGGGCCCTACAACTGGTAATCTGATTAACACAGATTTGGAAATGACAGAGGTGGAACTAAATTCTCGAGCATATAAAAGAACCATGTCTTCTATCAATGAAGACTCTTCCCCCGGTCCTCACTCAAAAGCTAAGAAAAGTCAGTCCAGTGCTGTGCTAAAGCAAAGCATTCTACAGAAGGCAGTTTCGGCTGCTGCACTTTCCAAAACATAGGATCGCTAAAAGTGCTTCAGTGGAACTGCCGCACTTTATACTCTGCTTCAGTAGATTTATCTTGTCTAACTTCTCAACTTAATCCTGATTTAATTATGTTACAAGAAACGTGGCTAAATTCTGCGAAATCTTTTCAAATAAAATTCTACAGATCATTTCGTTTAGACCGTCCTACAAGAGGTGGTGGATTAATTACACTCACTTCATCTAGAATTTGCCATAAGGCTAAAATTTCATTTCAAGTTTCTACTCCAGAGTGTGAAATCCTAGCGATAGAGCTAGTTCTTCCTGGATGTTGTCCCTTCACCGTAGTTAATGCATATTTTCCATCTGGCGTACAGGACATTAGCACACTGGATAGTGTTATTAACTCTTGCGGACGTGAAATTCTAATCGCAGGTGATTTCAATTCTCACCATATCTCATGGGGTTTAAGAACAGATTTGTGTGGCACCCGATTATGGAACTGGTCGTTGGACAATCGGCTAACGTGTGTTAACTCCGGATCTATTACGTTTGTGCGAGGTCAATCTTACTCTTCAATAGATCTTACATTCTGTGGCCCGAGTCTTTCCGTAACTTCTTGGTCGACTGTTGAGTGTTCGACAAACAGTGATCACCTTCCAATAGTATTTGAAGTTGCCCGTCCTGTAACATTTATGAGTGACCAGGTTCGAACTTACGAAATGCTGTATTACGATTACTTCCTACAATAACTTACCTAACGGCTACTAGATTCAGGAGATATTCAATTATTCAAGACTTCTTGAACCCGGCTGTAGCTAATTTCTCAGAATATCGACACCTCCTATTCCCTTGGCCCAAAAACTCCTTTCACACCAGAAAAACTGAAGTCATCTTTACCCGATTACGTTGTCGGGTACCAATATTAAACTTCTATCGTCACAGGGCTGGTCTGGTGCCCTCCCCTCTGTGCCCATTCTGTGGAGAAGAGGAAACAATCGATCATTTTTTTCATATTCTGCCGACGTTTTTCTTCCTTAAGGAAAAATATATCTAGAATCAAAATTTACACAGCTTGGTTTAAGCTTTTCTATTCTAAACATCCTTTCTTTAGGAGCCTCCTCTCTTGGAAAGTGCCACAGGGATATTTGCTCAGCCGTGGAGGAATTTATAAATGCTTCAAATAGATTTTCTTGAATTCTTAAATATTTTATTTTTGTTCATTTTCTCCATTTAGCTTTACCGATTTTAGTATTAAAAAGATTGCCGAATCCCACCCAAATCTTGGCAAATCCCCCGCAGTGGGTATGCGCCATCAGATAAGGCATACCATACCATACCATACCAGCCCTTCAGGGAGCACGGCGCAGAACGCGCGTTTGCACTCCGACGTGCGGACGCTCTCCGTGAAAGCACGCGTCCCTCGCCCCCTTTCACTCGCACATACAGCGTCCAGAGCGAGGCTTTCATCGCCGTTGACGTCATACGGAACCTCTCGACGACGGCAATGACGACAGCGACGCCGACGGCAGAAATCTGTTTTGGAGTGTCCATATAATTGCTATCGCAATAAAATGTCAGTTTGGATTCCAAGAACTTCGTTTTCTGGGTCACGTAATAAGCGCACAAGGTGTTGGCCCGGATCCCGACAAGACTGTTGCCGTTGCGCGATTTCCGAAGCCGACAGACAAGAAGGCAATCCGGCGATTTTTGGGACTATGCACTTATTACAGGCGACTTGTAGAAAACTTCTCCAAAATTGCCGAACCTCTAATGATACTTACGAAAGAAGACGCACCCTTCATGTGGCATGCAGAGCAAGAGGTTGCCTTCAATGAATTAAAGGAACGATTGCAAGCCCCACCGGCCCTTGCCCACTTCGACGAGACGGCGGACACAGAAGTTCATGCCGACGCAAGCAATCTTGGTCTCGGCGCCGTTCTAGTTCAATGGCAAAACGGGGAAGAGAAAGTCATAGCGTATGCTAGCCGCACCCTCTCCGAAGCTGAAACAAACTACTCTGCGACGGAAAAGGAATGTTTGGCTGTCATATGGGCTATCAGCAAGTTCCGACCATACCTCTACGGCAGGCCGTTCTGTGCAGTCAGCGATCGCCATTCCCTTTGCTTGCTGGCAGGCCTAAAGGACCCATCCGGATGACTTGCGAGGTGGAGTCTCAGGCTCCAAGAATACGACATTACGGTTGTATACAGGTCTGGGAAAAACCTTCACGATGCTGACTGCTTGTCCCGCTCACCAGTGGAGCCTACTCCTTCTGAAGATTTCCCGTTCCTGACTGTGATAACAGCCGTTCTGTGCAGTCAGCGATCGCCATTCCCTTTGCTTGCTGGCAGGCCTAAAGGACCCATCCGGATGACTTGCGAGGTGGAGTCTCAGGCTCCAAGAATACGACATTACGGTTGTATACAGGTCTGGGAAAAACCTTCACGATGCTGACTGCTTGTCCCGCTCACCAGTGGAGCCTACTCCTTCTGAAGATTTCCCGTTCCTGACTGTGATAACAGCTTCGGAAATCGCTGAGCATCAACGGGCCGACACAGAACTCCTACCACTCATCAAGCACCTCGAAGGACACGACGTTCAAGTTCCGCGTATGTTTATGCGAGGTGTATCGTCATTTTGCCTCAGAGATAATGCGCTCTACAAGATGAACTTTGAACACAATCAGACAGACAGACAGACAGACAGACAGACAGACAGACAGACAGACAGACAGACAGACAGACAGACAGCCAGCAGACAGACAGACAGACAGACAACAGACAGTACAGGACAGACAGACAGACAGACAGGACCGACATGCCAGACCTACCAGGACAGACAGGACAGACATGACAGGACAGGACAGACAGACAGTACGACAGACAGACAGACAGACAGACAGACAGACAGACAGACAGACAGACAGACAGACAGACAGACAGACAGACAGACAGACAGACAGACAGACAGACAGACAGACAGACAGACAGACAGACAGACAGACAGACAGACAGACAGACAGACAGACAGACAGACAGACAGACAGACAGACAGACAGACAGACAGACAGACAGACAGACAGACAGACAGACAGACAGACAGACAGACAGACAGACAGACAGACAGACAGACAGACAGACAGACAGACAGACAGACAGACAGACAGACAGACAGACAGACAGACAGACAGACAGACAGACAGACAGACAGACAGACAGACAGACAGACAGACAGACAGACAGACAGACAGACAGACAGACAGACAGACAGACAGACAGACAGACAGACAGACAGACAGACAGACAGACAGACAGACAGACAGACAGACAGACAGACAGACAGACAGACAGACAGACAGACAGACAGACAGACAGACAGACAGACAGACAGACAGACAGACAGACAGACAGACAGACAGACAGACAGACAGACAGACAGACAGACAGACAGACAGACAGACAGACAGACAGACAGACAGACAGACAGACAGACAGACAGACAGACAGACGACAGACAGACAGACAGACAGACAGACAGACAGACAGACAGACAGACAGACAGACAGACAGACAGACAGACAGACACAGACAGACAGACAGACAGACAGACAGACAGACAGACAGACAGAACAGACATACAGACAGACAGACAGACAGACAGACAGACAGACAGACAGACAGACAGACAGACAGACAGACAGACAGACAGACAGAGAGCTTTATTAAATAGGTCCTGAGAAGCCCTGCCCTAGGGCAGAGTTGCGGGCCGCTCCCATGTGGGGACGGGTAGTCCGAGCCTAACCGCCGCATCGTGGGCTTTCTGGACAGCCCAAGTTTGTCGTGACAGGTCTGAGCTCTGGATGTCAGAGCTCCATTCTTCTTCCGTGATGCGATTGGGCCCCTGTAACGAGGGGCATCGCCAGAGCATGTTTTCTAGATTGCTAACAGCCGCACAGTCGGGGCAAGTAGAGATAAAAGCCTCTGGAGTGATGGAATGAAAAAGGGCCAGGTTTGGATAGGACTTAGTCTGAAGCATGCGTAAAGTGGACGACAGAGGTCTAGCCAGTTTTCTATGAGGTGGAGGATAAGTTCTCCTACCCAGGTGATAGTGCTTAGTGATTTCGTTGAAAGTAATGAGAGTGTCCCGAAACTCGAGAACCCCGGCCTCTGAGCTTGCCCCTGCTCCCGCGCGGTGGGTTAGTGCGTGCGCTTGGGAGTGGGCGATGTCATTGGGATTGGGCAAGGAGTCAAGCTGGGGGCCGAGGTGCGCCGGAAACCACGTGATGGTGTGCGTAGAGATGATCTTGTTCTTGAGAATCTTGTGAGCCTCCTCAGCAATGGACCCTGAAGCGAAAGCCCTGACTGCCGATCTCGAATCAGTCAAGATTTGTGTTTTGCTGCTGTCTAGGAGTGCCATAGCAATTCTCAGCTCAGCTCAGCTCCATCCTGCTCCGCTCTGGATGGAGCTGAGCACTTTATGGAAGCTGCATTCACTATCTGGCCGTTGTGATCAACGATGGCAGTGGCGAAGTTAGACGACTGACCATATTGGGCTGCATCGACAAAACATGCCGAGTGGGGATCGTCTTTGATACTCTTGAGAGCGAGGGCTCTTGCCCTGCGTCTGCCTACGTTGTGTTGAGGATGAACATTACGGGGAAACGGTGCGACTCGTATATTATTCCTGTGATCTGAGATTTGATATTTCCGTTCTTCCATGAGTATAGGGTTGATCCCAAGAACCGCCAGGATCTTCTTTCCAGCCGGGGTGCAGGATAGACGGGCCAGTTGGGCCGACTCCTGGGCCTCAATTATCTCGTCTAATGTGTTACGCACTCCTAGTTGCATAAGGAGGTCCGTTCTCGCCCGTAACGGAATGCCTAGGACTCTTTTGATACTCTTTCTGATGAGCCTGTTAAGTTTTTTTCTTTTCGGAGTTATACCAATTGTGCATGGCTGCCACATAAACTATGTGACTCATGAGGAAGGCGTGGAATAATCTGAGGAGGTTTTCTTCTTGAAGACCTCCACGCCTATTCGAGACTGTTGATGAGCCTGATCGTGTTCTCGGTTTTGGCTGTGAGCTTGTTGAGCGTCGTATTGTTACTGCCATTGGATTCGATGAACATGCCCAGGACCCGAATGGTGTCAACACTGGGGATGGTACAGCCGCTTTTAGTGTAGAGTTTTATGTCTATTTCAGACAACTGTTTCCAGCCTCTAGGTTTGGGACCTCTCCTGACTGGCATTTAGAGGAGGAGCTCAGACTTGCTCGGGGAGCATCTAAGCCCCGTACTTCCCAGGTACATCTCTGTTTGATCTACAGCCTTCTGTAAGCCTAATTCAACATCTACTTCGCTTCCTCCGGTGCACCAGATTGTTATGTCATCGGCGTATAGCGTGTGATTGATCCCTTCTATGTTGGAGAGCCTTTCCGAAAGTTTCTTCATGGCAATGTTAAAAAGTAGTGGTGAGACTACCGCTCCTTGTGGCGTGCCTCTGGGGCCCAAACTGAAATTGTCAGACTGGAGGTCACCAATTTTGAGCGTGGCCTTGCGATCCCTGAGGAATGAGGTTATGTATCTGTGGAAGGCTTCTCCCAAATTGAGTCCGAGATAGAGTTCTGAATGTGCGTATGGGAGGCATTGTCAAACGCCTTCTCCAGGTCTAACCCTAAGATGCCTCTTATATCTCTTGTGGTACTGTCTATGATTTGACACTTGATAAGCTTCATCACGTCCTGCGTTGACAAGGCCGGACGAAAGCCGATCATGTTATAGGTAAACAATCCTTGTTGCTCGATGTGCTTGGAGGTGCGGTTGTTTATGACATGTTCCGCCACCTTTCCCACGCAGGACGTAAGTTAAATGGGTCTGAGGTTTGTGAGACTCGGGGGTCTTCCAGGATTTGGGATGAGGATGACCGAGGCCATTTTCCAGGACTGCGGGACAACCCCTCGTTCCCATGTTCCATTTATCTCTTCTGTCAACCGTTCTATGGAACCATCGTCCAGGTTTCTGAGGGCCCGGTTGGGGATGTCATCAGGACCAGCGGCTGACTTGCCATTTAGTTTCTGGAGGGCTTCCCTTACTTCGCATGACTTGAAGGGGGCATCTACTTCGGGGCAAGATGAGCCTTTGTAGGGGGGAGTCTTCTTCACTCGAACTTCCCAGTGGCAAGTACTTGCGAGCGAGTCTTTCAAGTACGGTCTCTGCCGTCTATGATTGTGATGCCTCGTGAAGAACCTTCGCTATGACTTGTCTTTGGTTCGACTTGGTATTTGTGTCATCGAGTAAATGCTTGAGTAGGTTCCATTTAGCTCCAACTCTCATCTGACCATCTACTGAATTGCTGACCTCATCCCACTGTTGTCTGCTCAGGGTTTGGCAGTGATCTTCTATAGTTATGTTGAGCTCCGCGATCTTTTTTCGGAGCCTTCGGTTGAGTTTCTGCCCTTTCCATCTGTTTAACAGGGACTTTATAGCTTCTAGAAGATGAGCGAGGCGGCTATCCATCCTGTCCACCTCCAGTTCAGTCTGGACTTTCTTTGTCGCCACCCTGATATCGTCTTTTAACTGTTCAGTCCACTGCTCTAGACTAAGTGCTGAGTCCTGTGTTTGTGCTCGCTCCTCCCTAATCTTGCGAAAGGAGTCCCATTCTGTAATAGTGAACTCTTTGAGGTTCCCGCTTCTCACGTTGACGCAGGTGGCCAGGATATTGTGATCGCTGCCCAGGTCCACGTGCAGGTTGGACCAAGATGCGGACTCTACATTCCGTATGAGAAAGAGATCAGGCGTGGTATCCCTAGAGCAGGAGTTGCCGATTCTGGTCGGAAAAGCCGGATCTGTTATAAGTGTGAGATTATTATTGACGGTGGCTTCCCATAGGTCAACACCCTTCCGGTTACCTTGTGTGTACCTCCATGCTTGATGCGGAGCGTTGAAGTCTCCCCGGCCACCAGGAGTGGGAATGTCTTGGCTTTGCTAACGGCCCTGTTGATGATTGCTGCGAATCTTTGCCTGAGGTCTTTGGGTGTACTGTATATGTTAAGTATAAATACACTTGTCTTGAACTGTCCGCTGGGGATGATTTCCACGAGCGAGTGTTCAACCTTATTGGATTCAAGATTGAGATCGTGGACTATGAACGTACATTTGTTGGTGAGTAGCGTGCTGATGCCCCTTTTCCCATCTCCATACCGGGTATGCGATTTATAGCCCGGTTGGGTGACCGTATCCGTGAGAGTTTCTTGTAACAAGATGACATGCGGCTTTTCCGGGTGAGAGCGAATGAACTGCTGGAGGACGTTGTTTTTACGATGGAGTCCCCTGCAGTTCCACTGCCAGACATTAATTCCCCTGTGATGTGCCGCCATGGTGGTACGTAGTAGTTTGCTTGTCTTATAAAGTGCTGCGGAGTGCAGCCGCTGCCGACCTTTCAGTGTCGGTAGTATTCAGTTTGTCCGTCGACGTAATTGGAACCATTGCCGAAACCTGGCGCTCCAGATTATCGCATCTGACCCCTAGTGCTCTGACCGCATCCGCGAGTTTGTCGATTACAATTTGAACTTTTTCGATGGATTCGTCAATTTTATTTATCATCTTTTCCAATTTGCGAACACTGGCGCTCTTCTCTAAGGCATGAACCGCCAACGCCCTCTTCTTGGGTAGACCATTGGCAGTCGGTTCCGCTACTGGGATTTCCATGGGCGTTTCTTCCGCTACTAGGATCTCCATGGGAGTTTCTGCCGCAGGGGCCTGAGCGGCCTGAACCGTCTCTCGCTTGCTAGCCTTTTTCAGTTCTGCAATTTCTGCTCTAAGCTGCTCCATTGCGCATTTTAACGAAGCGTTTTCTTTTTCCAACTGTGCTATCTTACTATGCTCTGGCGATTGACCCCCCGTTACCTTTTTCGGCGATTCCTTGACCCGATCAGCCCATCTGGTACCACGATCAGCAGGCTCCTGGATCTGGACTCCTGGTCCCCTGGAACGGGAGCGGCCCCTTGAGCGGTAGCGGGTCCTGGAAGCCTTGCGCGCCCTGGAAGACGAGCGTTCCATGGAGCGTCCCCTAGAAGAGGCGCGGTCCTTGCAGCCACCATCGTCACCGCCGGGCTCTCGGGATCGACTCCTGGATCTGTGCGAGCTGTTTAGGGTCGGCTTGAGAGGGGTTGACGACCTAGTTGATAGGTTGGATTGGTCACGGTTGCGCCGTTCTCTTCTCCGTTGTCTAACGACGAACGGTATTTGATACCTTTGCTGGCAGGTTCTGTCAGCCGTGGGATGAGGGCCTCCGCAGAGGGTGCACTTCGGTGTACGTTCATGTTTATCGTCCGGGTTTCTCGCACCACAGCCGCGGCAGATTGCATTTTCAGGGGTTGGGCAAACGTCGGCTCTGTGACCGAGCCTTCCACATGCATAGCAAACGTCAGTTTGTCTGCGAAACAGTGAGCATTTTACTAAACTGGGACTGCATTTTACATAGTCCGGGACTTTGAGTCCATCAAACAGGATGACTACCGTGCTTGATTCTTCTCACCTCGAAGGCGCTTGGATTCTTGGGTTGAATGATGAGGCGTTTGAGCTCCTCCCGCTCGATGGTTGGATCAATGTCGCGAGTAACTCCCTTGCACGAGTTTTCTGGGGCAGCGAAATAGGCACTGACTTCGTAACTTGCTTGTCCTATAAGTATTGCTTTCACATCGGCGTAGGCCATGGCATTGCGCTTTGATGGTGTGCTTGCCACCAATATGTTTTGCACCATGTCCGGACATATGATATCCTCTGCCGTATCCGCCTCCGTAAGTCTAGCGGCGGTAGTTAGGGCCTGGGCAACTCTGTGGTGGCCCATCTTCCTAATGTCCAGTCCTCCACGGGGACGGATTATGACTCGAACGTGCTCTTTCGGAAGTGTAGGTAGTCTGGAAGCAGTGGTGAGCCGTTTCTTAACAGTCGCCGGAGCCGGTCTTTTGTTCCCGCCACTTGGCGTGTCGGGGGCTCGGCCGCCCTGCTCGATCGGGTTCTTGGTGATGGATTTCCAGTTGTATAATGCCGTGGTCCACCCAGCACTTTCACTGACTTCGTCGGGAGAGATATCCTCACCCTCAACAGAACACAATCAGCAAAAATTTTTACTCGTCGTGCCATCAGCCATGCGACCTGAAATTTTGGAAGCTTGCCATGACGAACCATCGTCGGGTCACTTAGGTGTCAGCCGGACGTTCGCCAGAATTCGACTTAGGTACTTCTGGCCTAAGTTATTAGCGTCGGTGCAGCATTACGTGAAGACATGCGGGGAATGTCAAAGGCGCAAAACACCACCCGTCAAACCAGCCGGCCTTCTCCAACCCATAGACCCACCGAAGACTCCATTTGAGCAAGTTGGAATGGATCTGCTTGGACCGTTCCCAACGCCATCTCCAGTGAAGAGATGAATCGTAGTAGTGACCGACTATTTAACACGATATGCTGAAACTGGCTGCCTTGAACGAGGAACGGCAGTTGAAGTTGCAAAGTTCTTCGTTTATAACGTAGTCCTGCGACATGGTGCACCAATGGTCGTGATTACGGATCGAGGAGCAGCCTTCACAGCTGAGCTGATGCAGTACTTGATGAAGACGACGCACACCAGTCATAGGAAAAGCACTGCATACCATCCCCAAACAAACGACCTGACGGAACGTCTAAACCGAACACTGGCCGACATGCTGTCCATGTATGTCGATCTCGAACATAAGACATGGGACGCAATTTTGCCCTACGCTACTTTCGCCTATATTACGGCTGTTCAAGAGACAACTAAGGTCACTCCATTTCAACTGGTCTATGGCCACATAGTCACAACCACACTGGATGCTATGTTGCCAGTAGATGCTGACAACAACAACCCATACTACGTAGACGACTTCCTACAACGAGCTGAAGAAGCCCAGCAGTTGGCACGGTTTCGTATACGCCAGCAACAACGTAGGGACGGTAGCTACTACAATCTGCGCCGCAGAGAAGTTCAGTACCAGCCAGGCGACAAAGTGTGGGTATTGACAGCTGTGCGTCGTCGCGGCCTACCCGAAAAACTCCTTCGCCGATACTTTGGTCCTTACGAAGTTATTCGCCTAGTAGGTGACCTGAGTTACGAAGTCATACCTCATGGACAACAGCTATCAAAGCGCCACTATGTTGCAGAGGTCGTACATGTAGTCTGCATGAAGCCGTACTTCGACAGGCAATGAAAACACTTCTCTATATAACAATTCTTTCACACGCATCGGGACTATGCGTTTTCGGAGGGGGAGTAATGCCGCAGAGTATCCCCACGCGAAGTATCCTTCCAGGCGTCTCATCGCACCGCCCTTAGAAGAGCGCCAGCAACGCCTCGCGCATGGTGAGAGAGCGCGTGTCTCTCGTTCACGCGCACCCGGCTGCGCGTGTGCTCAATCTTCGGACGTGGCTGACAGTGGAACGGGAACTCTGCTTGCGAATTGTGTGAGTGTGTTTAGTTTTAAGTTTCCGGGCACAAGTTCGCCCACAATAAACCAGTTTGTTTAGTGTGCTTCATTGAAGAGTGCTACAATATGACGACGTTTGGCATGGTTAGCAGGCAGGAGTGAGTGTTCAAAAGCATATACTTAAACTACACTCTTTCAAAAAGGCATTTTCATAAACTTTTCTGCGGGCTTGTTGCACGATATTTGTCCGCTTGCCTTGACATTCCGCGCGCTACATCAGGTCTCAATAGATATGCCATAAAAGGTTGTACGAGTATATACTGCTTTCAGTGCGGGTACATAAGCAAGGACAAGTCGTCTTATGGAAACCCTGGCTCCAGTGACATTCCTTGTCCGACGACTGCTCATCACGCATATAAATAGGGTTCTATTTGTCATCTTTTACGGACTCAGGAAATTAAATGAGAAACATGTTACCGTCTTCAATTAACTAGTACACTAAAACGGCAAGGAAGGCATTCCTTTTTTATGTGAATTACTGGTGGAGAAGGGATGAAACAGCAGGGGAAACAAAAAACATGGTTCCCTAGACTTTATATTTTTGTGAGTCTTTAAACACCAACAAAGTGCAATTACACCTGCCTAACATATTGTTACGGGGTGTGTAGAAGGCGTTTATTGCAGGGAGCCGTAGGGCAAGTGGGTGCTGGTGGTCTCATGTTTCGCTGTGTTGTATGCGTAAGTGACGAACGGCAATACTTCGTCCAGTTCTTGTTGTCCGAGCTTACGTACCTGGAAATCATATTCACGAGTGTTCTGCTCATGCGTTCTGTCAGACCATTGGTTTGCATGTGATAAGGCGTTGAGTGTCGTAGGTTGGAGGCGCGCAAACGTAGAAGTTGTTCAACAACATCAGCTGTGAACTGACGGCCACGGTCGCTAATGATCACTCGAGGGGGACCATGCCGAAGTATAATGCAATGCAGCATAAACTGTGAAACCTCGCCTGCAGTTGCAGAGGGTAGTGCTGCCATCTCGCCGAACCAAGTCAGGTAGTCGGCACATACTATGATCCAGTGGTTGCCTGTGGAAGAACGGGGGAACGGTTCTATGAGATCGATCCCTACTTGCTCAAAGGGGGAACTGGGTGGCGCCACAGGCTGTAAGAAACCGGCTGGAGCTGCAGTAGGTCTCTTGTGACTTTGACACTCGGTGCAAGTGGCTACCGATGTCTCCGTGGTCTGGCGCAGGTGAGGCCAGTAAAACCTTTCTTTGGCACGATGGAGCGTCCGCGTGGAGCCTAAATGACCTGAACTTTGATCATGTGCACGAATCGCAAAACAGAATAGCGCAGGGCTTCTGGCACCACCAGAAGAAACCATGCTCCTGTCGCGGAGAAATTCTTCTTATACAACAGTCCATCCCGAACACAAAAACTACATAATGTCGACTCTTTCGCGGCAGAGAAAAGTGGCTCTAAACTCGGGTCATCACGTTGTTTTCTTGCGAAGGTTGTGGCATCAGGGAAATCACGGTGTACAGATGCGATGAGGTGGTCGAAACTGTCGGCATCGCGTTCCGTTGTACTAAGAGGCATCCGGGAAAGGCAATCGGCATCAGCATGTCGTCGGCCGCTCTTGTAGGATACAATGAAGCTGTACTCTTGCAGACGCAGGGCTCATCGTGCCAGGCGTCCAGATGGATCGCGATGATTCCCGAGCCAGCACAAATAATGATGGTCTGTGACGATGGGAAAGTGACGCCCATACAGGTACGACCGAAATTGCTGCACCGCAAAAATAACAGCAAGACATTCCTGCTCAGTCACCGTGTAGTTACGCTCGGGTTTGCTTAATGACCAATTTGCGTAGGCGATGACTTGTTTTTTGTCATCCAAGCACTGAATCATAACAGCACCAAGACCTACACCACTCGCATCTGTGTGGACTTCTGTTGGCGCGGAAGGATTGAAGCGTCGGAGGATCGGTCGCGACGTCCGCAGAAACTTCAGCTGTCAAAAGGAAGCAGAAGAATCAGGCGTCCACTCCAAAGCGGCTTTCTTATGCAGGAGGCTTGTCAAGGGATAAGCGACGTCAGCAAATCGAGGAATAAACCGCCGAAAATAGGAGCAGAGCCCTAGAAAGCTGCGAAGTTGTTTTACAGACTGAGGTGGTTCAAATGCTTCAACAGCCTCTGTCTTCGCAGGGTCAGGCCTGACGCCGTCTTTGTCCACAAGATGTCCCAACACCAAGGCTTGGCGCTCACCAAAATGGCACTTTTTGGAGTTGAGCACAAGACAAGCCTTCTGTATGTAGCTGAGTACAATACCGAGACGCGTGTTGTGCTCGTGAAATGTGCGCCCAAAAATAATAACATCGTCGAGGTAGCACATGCTTATCTCCGGCTTTAGACCTCGCAGAATAGTATCCATGAATCGTTCGAAGGTGGCGGGTGCGTTGCACAAGCCAAACGGCATGAGATTGTATTCAAAATGGCCCTCGGGTGTTACGAACGCCGTTTTTTCCTTATCCTCGACATGCATCGGGATTTGCCAGTAGCCGGATCTCAAGTCTACAGAAGAAAAGTAAGAAGCCGAATGAAAGCAGTCTAAAGCATCATCTATACGCGAAAGTGGGTAGACATCTTTCTTGGTAACGTTGTTTAACCGCCGATAATCAACACAGAATCGCCAACTGCCATCTTTCTTTTTAACGAGAATGACAGGTGCAGCCCAGGGACTCGCGGACTCCTGAATTATCCCCTTGTGCAACATTTCCTGAACATGCTCGAGAATTATCTTGCGCTCAGTCGGGGATACTCTGTACGGGTTCTGTCGTATAGGGTGCGCTGATCCGGTATTTATACGATGGCGTACTCGAGATGTCGGAATTTGGGACGTCGTGCAAGTCTGCGAAAAGTCAAACACTTGCGAGTGCTTGGATAGAACATCCAGTAACCTGTAGCGCTCACTCGTGCTGAGCGACTTGCTCACCATCTGAAGTAGTTTCGAGACCGATGGGCAGGGATGGAGGGACTCGTCTGCAGCTCTGAGTACAGCCAGTAACGCCGGTGTCTCTTCTTTGAAGAGAGCGAGCTTCATGCCAGAAGGGAGAAGTATGGGCTGGGCCGCATAGTTCATTGCCCATAATCCAGAGTGTCCTTCAACTACCGGTACTAAACAATGCGGAACCAAAATGTTCTTCTTTACACAGGCCGAATGAAGCGGCTCCGTCGCGGCATCAAATGTGGCGGGGTTGGCACCAGAGCAAATGACCGGAACGCATACAGCGCATAGTGGGGGAATGACGATGTCCTCCGAAACACAAAAGGCACCTTCTTCACGTGTCGAGTTTTCCATGAGTCCTGTTATAACCTCGCGTTGTACCGAAAGCTCCCCACTTCGACAGTCAACGGTTGCACCTCACTCCTGCAAGAGATCGATGCCTAAAATAAAATCATGTGTGGATCGAGGAATAACGGTGAATTCAGTGGTAAATACTTTGCCACAGAAACACTCATCCGCGGTACACTAACACTACATCCGCAGTACACTAACACTACGAAACGTGGAAATATTGTTCCAAGAAAACAGCACTTTTTGTCCCACTAGGGCCTTAAAATTTAAGCTCATCACGGAAATTGTTGCCCGAGAATCAACAAGAGCCATTGTAGGTATATCGTCAACAAGCACGTGAACTTTCTTTTTCAGCATGAAAACTGGCGGAGGAATGTCGGTTGGAAGCGAACGATACCCAGCGACCTCACCCCCATCGGCCGCACTACCTAGTTTTCCGGTGGTGGGGATAGCAGTTGACGCCGCGGAGATGGAGACCGTCGAGTACGTGGAGCAGGCGGTGGCGTTAAGCTGCGACCGGAGGCTGGTGACGGGTTCCGGAAGCTACCTTGACGAAGTCCACCATTGGTTGGCGGGTGTTTAGGCCATGACGTGGAAACGGGATGATAATTTGACTGGTACGTCGCTCGTGAAGGTTCTTGGAAAGGTCGGCGGTGGTCGCGAAACCTGGCGATGTGGCCAGGGACACCGCAACTATAGCACACACGAGGAGGCCGAAATTCACGGTGCTGCTCAAAGCCTTCATTTCCGCCAGCGAGCATGGGGTACCTGCCATTATCGTCATATTCTCAGTACCCTGAATAAGTGGTACGGTACCGCTGCGCCGGATAAGAAGTGCGGCGCTGCTCCTCGTTGTTGAAGCGTGGCCGGTTGGAGGGTGCAGATGAAAGCACAGCTGTAAAGTCGTCCACGTTCGCTGCGTTAATAGAGGGTTGCCATCACGCAGGTGGTTGTCCGGGTTCGTTGCCTCGTGAGTCGCCGCTACCACAACGGCCGATTTCGTCGCTCCGGAGGAGCTCTTCCCGAGCCATCTGTTGTATCGCCGACGAGAGATCAGATGGTGTGCTCACGTCAACGCAGGCCAATGTCGGCACAATAGCCAAAAGGCCAAATTTCGGTGCCACGCGACTAATCTTCAGTGCTTCAAACGTGCGGCAATGTTGGATTACGTCAGCCACGGATGTCAGGTTTTCTTTAGCCATCAAGAACTGGTATACATCTTCTGCTATGCCCTTAAGAAGATAACCCGCCTTATCTTCATCGGACATGCTAGAACACACGAGTCTACATAGCTTGAAGACCTCTTCTATGTGCATAGTACGTCTCGCCAGAGAGTTGGGCCCTTTGGGACAGAGTCTGATCAGCACGCTTATTCCTCGCTGCAGAGTCCCCAAAGCACTTTTTCAGTTCTTGGACAAACGTATCCCAGGTCGCAAGCATGTTCTCGAGGTTGTCGTACCACATGAGAGCCGTGTTCGTGAGTGAGAACACAACATTTGACACCTGAGCGGTGGAGTGCCATCCGTTATGTTTGCTAACCCGACGGTACTGCTTCAACCACTCGTTCACGTGTGGTTGAAGCTGGGTGGCTCCTTGTACAGTTGCGAAGAGCCCGCCAGCCTCGGAGCTTCAGTTTCTCGGGACATGCCTGCTGTTAGGATGGTAGAAGTCCTGCCAGTCAACGACTGCGACGAGGTTCAGGTGGTAGTGGTTCCGTCGTTGGATGCTTAGATACCCAGCACCTTCCACCACTCTGTTACGGGGTGTGTAGAAGGAGTTCATTGCAGGGAGCTGTAGGGCAAGTGTAGATGTAGAGCCTTCGTGGTAAGTTGTTGTTGTTGTTGTTGTTGTTGCTGCCCCAAACCATGGCTCGTACCTTAGTGGTAAGTGGATGCCGGTACTGCACGTCGTCCTTCTCTTCCTCGCGGCTCTCCTAATGTTGTTGTTGCTGCTGATGCTGCCGCCCCACTACCTTTGACGCACTGTAACAATATGGCATGCCTTCTTATATTTGTAATCGTTGAATAGTAACAAAGTCGCAGTTTCGCCCGAAAGGCGAAGCATCGATTGCGATATCAAATTAGTAGACAACTATACAAAGTCATATAGCAGTTTTTTCGGCCGTCTAAACTTGTAAACATAGGCACACTAACTAAATTAACAAGCAAGGTGCCACGCGCGCACAAGCAAACATGAACGCATCTCCCTCGATGACCGCGAGAACTCTGTCAAAACGCTGGAGTGAGTTAGCGCGGCAGCAGCAGCAAGCATATTGAGCTTCATGCCGGCGCTCACATCAACGTGATCTTAGCCGCGAAAACACAGGGACGGCGGACTCTACCCCCGCCGCAGGCGCCTGTCAAGATACAGCCGCCCGGGCGGAAGCGCGCGGCGTAGTACGCGGCCTCCCTTTTCTCTCCCCTCCCCCCGGAGATTTCCAGCCCGGCGGGACCGCGCTGGCCGCAGTAAAGGGCGAGACGCACGGTGCGACTTTTGCGTGCGATACGTCGTACGACGCGTCGGAGTCCGACTTGCCGCATACGACGATTCGGGGCACATGGTACGAATGATGTGCGGTGCGTAGCTCCGTCCACAACCAGCGGCCCTGCATGGACGCTGGGAATACTGCGGAACTTCGCAAAGTGAAATCGACGCTTGTTCCAGCTACATCATTCTTGCATTTTGAACTTTACGGAATGCCACATGCGTCAACGCTTTCGCCACAAGCCTGCAACGAACCACGCCTGCGTGGTACTGACCTGTGACGTCATGCGGCCCCTATAAGAAGCACAATCGACGGCGGACGGGCATCACTTTGGAGCAAAACAGGCAGCCGCTGGAATCGAACAGCTATTAGCCTGCGTATTCTTCTGCTTCCACTCAGGTACGTTTCTCTATAGAACCTTCTTACGAACTGTCTTCTAGATCCTGGTTTGCTCCAAGTGTGCATGCTTCTGTGCTATCAATATGGGAGACAAGGTACCGTCTACAGTAAAAGAGCTGGGGAAAGCCTTTGCTGACCTAGCGGATCGGTTTACTCTTGCACAGGTAGAACTGAAAAAGGATTTAAGAGGGCTTATAGAAAGAGAACTAGAAACTGTGAGGGCATCAATGGATGTTATGAACGAGAAATTTGAGCAGTTCAAGGCCGAGGTGGTGACGCTAAGGAAGGACGTTGCTTGTGTCAAAACTGAAAATCGGGAACTTAGAAAGGAAGACAGTCGTCTTGTGAAGGAACTGAAAGAACTCAAGAGAGATGTAGTCGACCTACAGCAATACAGTAGAAAGAACAATTTGGAAATCAAAGGCGTCCCTTTGCGACAAAATGAAAACCCTTTCGTGATCATACAGACCATTTGTTCTTCTTTGAAATTAGAAAACAGTGAATCAGACGTAGAAACGGTCCATCGTGTACCGTCAAAAGATAAAAATAAACCAAACATCGTTGTCAAGTTCGCGTCACTCAGAGCAAGAGACCGAGTCTTGAAGGCAGCTAGGAAATGCAGAATAAATACTTCTGCCATCGGCTTCGAGGACAGTGATCCTATATATATAAATGAGCACCTCTGTCCAGCGAACAAAGTGCTCCTAGGAAAGGCCTTGGCAGCCAAAAGGGAAAAAAACTGGCGTTTCACATGGGTGTCTGCAGGAAAAATCCTGATGCGGAAGGCTGAACAAACCAAAGTGCTGCATGTTACATTCGCAGAAGATCTGACACAAGTAGTGTAATCCTATGGCTTATAGTGTATCACAAATTGAACAAGCAAAACTAGGCAGTGATGACTTATCTATTCTTCATATTGCTACGGAACAGTATTTGCCTTGACGATGAGGCGAGCAGTGTGAAGACGACGACGAAGACTAGAGGCTACTGCGGGCTGTGGCTTCTTCGCCAAGTGCGGCGCATTTCTTGGTAAATATACTTGTATATAGCTTTTCATCTACGTCTTCCTACGTAACATATCTGGTGGAGGTGGACGTTCCCTGTACCTCGTCACGGAGCTTCGCAGTGGACGGTACGTCGAGCCTTCCGTCATGGCTCCCGGCGACGACAGCTCGACTCAGACGGGCTGTCTGAGTCGACTATCGTGCTATTCCACTATCGTGCTATTCACAGTCATCGCCCACTGTCCCCACAACATCATCCTTGGCTTGGACTTCCTCGCCGCGCATTCTGCTCTAATCGACTGTTCCGCCAGTACTCTCCGCCTTGACCTGCCTGTTCTGGATCCCTCTGAACCACACCCTAGTCGCCTCAGTTCCGTCGACTTCGTTCGCTTGCCACATTCGGCACTGACTTACGTTGACTTAGTGTCATCCCCACCAGTGCCCGACGGTCACTACATCGCGGCTCCCATGCAAGACATCCTGCTTACACACGGGATCACAGTGCCTCATACAGTTTTATCTGTTACGGCGAATTGCGTCTGCCTGCCAGTGGTCAATTTTGGCTTGACGGCACAAGTGCTGCCACGCGGGATGTCTCTGGCCCAACTTTGCTCGTTCGAGAATCACTCAGTAGCATCTATTGCAGTAGACGACAATTCAGCCGATCCTCCTCTACCATCGCAGTCGGCGACTTGTGCCATTGCCGACTTACAGAAAATGATTGCGCCCGACATTCCGTCCGAGCACGCTCGTGAGCTCTACCACGTTCTGTTATCCTACCACGATATTTCTGACTTTAATGATCGTCCCTTGGCCCAAACTACAGCTGTTAAACATCGCATTAATACCGGCGATGCCCCTCCTATTCATCGCCGCCCGTATCCAGTGTCCCCGGCTGAGCGTCAAGTTATTCACGCAGAAGTTCGCAAAATGCTTGCCAAGAACATTATTGAACCGTCGTGTAGTCCATGGGCATCACCTGTTGTACAGGTGAAAAAGAAGGATGGCTCATGGCGCTTTTGCGTGGATTATCGGCACCTGAACAGGGTTACCAAAAAGGACGTGTATCCCCTACCTCGGATTGATGACGCCCTTGACTGCCTCCACGGTGCTCGCTATTTCTCCTCTATTGACCTTCGCTCCGGCTACTGGCAGATTGCCGTGGACGATCTAGACCGCGAGAAGACTGTTTTTGTAACACCCGACAGTCTTTATCAATTCAAAGTGATGCCGTTCGGTCTATGTAACGCTCCTGCCACTTTTGAACGCATGATGGACTCCCTTCTTCATGGTTTCAAATGGTCCACGTGCCTGTGCTACTTAGACGACGTTATAGTATTCTCCCCAACGTTCCCTACACACCTCGAGCGCCTCTCAGCAGTCCTGGACGTTTTTCGTCGAGCCGGTCTACAACTCAACGCATCGAAGTGCCAATTCGGCCGTCGCCAGATTACTGTCCTTGGACATCTTGTTGACGCGCACGGAGTGCAACCGGACCCAGGCAAGATCCATGCTGTTACGCACTTCCCTGTTCCGAAGTGTGCCAAAGATGTGCGCAGCTTCGTCGGCCTTTGTTCGTACTTCCGCCGTTTTGTGAAAAATTTCGCGGCCATAGCACGACCACTAACCAAGCTTTTGAAAAAAGACACCCCTTTCCAGTGGGGCGATAACAAGGCTTCTGCGTTCTCGCATCTAATCGACCTCCTGACAACGCCTCCCGTTCTGGCCCATTTCGATCCTTCTGCGCCTACCGAAGTCCGTACTGATGCCAGCGGCCACGGAATTGGTGCAGTACTGGCACAACGCCAGCGCGGCAACGACCGTGTTATCGCTTACGCCAGCAGGCTCCTTTCACCCTCCGAGCGCAACTATTCCATCACTGAGCGTGAGTGTCTGGCCCTAGTTTGGGCGGTTGCGAAGTTCCGCCCATACTTATATGGCCGGCCCTTTTCCGTTGTCACAGACACCACGCGCTTTGCTGGTTATGCTCACTGAAAGATCCCACAGGAAGACTTGGTCGCTGGGCCTTACGCCTCCAAGAATATTCGTAGTGTTACCTACATGGCCGACTACACAAGGACGCTGACTGCATGTCTCGCTACCCGGTAGACGAGCCTGACGACGCCTACAGTAGTACCGCCCGCGGTATTTTCTCTGTGTCAGCCTTCGCTAACATCGCCGATGAGCAGTACCGGGATCTATCGCTGCGAGCACTCATCGAGCGTCTCTGCTCTACACCTACCGACGCCTCCGTTCGCTGATATGTCCTCCAAGGCGGCATTCTGTACCGAAAGGAACTTCCTCCCTGATGGATCTGATCTTCTTCTTGTCGTGCCAAAACATCTACGACGGACTGTGCTCTTTGAGATGCATGACGCACCCACTGCAGGACATCTTGGGGTAACCCGCACGTACGACCGCGTCCGGCGCCGCTTCTGTTGGCCTGGTCTCGCTCGCTCCGTCCGACGCTATGTTGCTGCCTGTGATCCCTGCCAGCGTCGGAAAACACCTCAGGTGCTACCTGCCGGTCATCTCCAGCCGATCACCGTCCCTGTGGAACCGTTCTTTCGTGTTGGATTAGACCTCCTCGGCTCCTTTCCCACGTCATCTTCGGGGAACAAATGGGTAGCCGTCGCAACTGATTACGCCACCCGATACGCTATCACGCGGGCTTTCCCGACCAGTTGCGCCACTGACGTCGCGGACTTTCTCTTGCGTGACATTATCTTGGTTCATGGCGCCCCGCGAGAGCTGCTTACTGACCGTGGTCGCAACTTCCTGTCGAAAGTTATCGCCGACATTGTGCGTTCCTGCTCCACTCAACACAAGCTGACTACCTCATACCATCCTCAAACCAATGGCCTGACGGAGCGGTTAAACCGTACCCTTACCGATATGCTGTCCAAGTACGTTTCCAAGGACCACCACGACTGGGACATTGCCCTTCCTTACGTTACATTTGCGTACAATTCTTCCCGGCATGACACCGCCGGATTTTCTCCCTTTTATCTACTGTACGGTCGCGAACCGACCTTGCCCCTTGAAACGGCACTTCCTCCTGCTGCGATCTCAACAAGCGAGTATGCGCGCGACGCAATCGCCCTCGCCGACCATGCACGCCAGCTTGCCCGTACTCGACTGACGGCCTCGCAAACCACTCAGCAGCGTCAGTGCAACGCCCGCCACCATGATGTACAGTTTTCACCTGGTGCGCTCGTGCTCCTGTGGTCGCCCTCTCGTCACGTCGGACTTTCAGAGAAGCTCCTTTCGCGATACACAGGGCCCTACCGCGTGCTGCGCCAGGTGACGCCTGTGACGTACGAAATTGAACCTGTGAGTTCGACCTCGCCGTCTACTCTGGCATCTAGTGATGTCGTGCACGTCAGTAGGCTCAAGGCCTACTACACTGCTTCCGAGTCCGGCCTTTAATTGCTCCGGGACGGCACTTTTGCCGCCGGAGGTAGTGCTACGGAACAGTATTTGTCTTGACGAAGAGGCGAGCAGTGTGAAGACGACGACGAAGACTAGAGGCTACTGCGGTCTGTGGCTTCTTGGCCAAGTGCGGCGCATTTCTTTGTAAATATACTTGTATATAGCTTTTCGTCTGCGTCTTCCTACGTAACATATCAACATAAGAAGCATCAGAAAAAATTCAGATAACCTCCTCGCTGACTTGTCGCAGCACTCTTTCCGCTACGACATTATTGGCGTCACGGAAACATGGCTAAAAGAAAGTGAATCCACCCATATACCGGGATACGAAGTAATCTCGCTGCCTAGATGTAGCTCTTCACGTGGCGGCGGCGTTGCATTGTTTACCAGGAACGGGCTGGGATTCCGCTGCTGCGAGGTTCAGAAACACAGCACAAAAACAATTGAGGCACTTTTTGTTCGGTTCAGTTGTGGTCTTCTAATGGGTGTCATTTACCGGCCTCCCAGCTCGTGTAAGAACGAATTTATTGCAGAAATGGAGGCTATTTTGCTGCCGTTCACAATACAAAATGGTCCTATTGTTATCTGTGGTGATTTTATAATTGATTTATTGGGTAATGATTGCAGTGATTATGTATTTCTTCTCCAGTCATTCAACCTTAGAAATGTTATCACGACTCCCACTCGAATTGGCAGCCAAACTGCGTCTTTAATAGACCACAATCAAGACATCGCGTTACGTGCAGGTGTTTGTGATGTTGCCATTGCGGACCATTGTCCTATATTTCTGTTGTTGCCGCGGGCTTGTATGTTACCTCTGTATCAAAGGCGTCCAAATGAATTTGTCCGCGTAGACTATGCGAGTGTTAAATCACTGCTTCAATGTACTGATTTCGCAGTCTTGCAAAACGTGGATGTAAACGTTGAGTTTCAGAATTTTGTCACTCATATAATAATATATTAATAATACCTTTATCTACATATTAAACAGATATTAACCCAGTGTACACATACGTACTCAAAGCACAATTATGTAGTACCCGTGTGTCCGTGGATGACGCAAGAGATTCTTGGCATATTGAAAAGAAAGGACTCATATTACAATAAATGGAAAAAGAACAGATCGAACAAATACTACCATGACCAGTTTAAGTACTACAGGAATAAATCGGTTGCAATGTTGAGAAAATCAAAAAAAGAATACCTGACTAGGCTTATCACACGAAACAAAGATGATACAAGACAACAGTGGAATATCGTGAAGGATGCAACGGGGTTGAATCAAGAAAGGCGAGTAACCCCGAGTAGTATCTCCCCGCAGGTGGCCAATGAATTTAACAATTTTTTATCAACATTGGTTTAAACCTCGCGAAAAAATTTCCATTGTTGACACCAACCGGTAGTGTACACATGGCTGTCGACTGTAGTTTTCAGTTTCACGTCATTACGATCGATGCGATTAAATCGGTTGTCAGTAAGATGTCGGTTAATAAAGCAGCCGGCCATGATTCTATCCAGACAAGAGTGCTTAAGGAAAATATCAATACTCTATGCCCACATTTATGCCACCTCTTCAATCATTCACTAGAGAATAGTTGCTACCCAGACATACTAAAAATTGCTAAAGTAGTTCCCATATATAAATCTGAAGATCAGAACACACCATGTAGTTATAGGCCGATATCAGTTTTAAGTGTCATTAACACCCTTTTTGAAAAATTAGTTGCGCAACAATTAAAGGAATTTATTACCGTCAATAATATTATAGTTCCACAACAACATGGATTTGTTTCAAACAAATCAACATCTACAGCCGTATTAAGCCTTTCACAGCACATTTATTTTGCCATGCACCAAAATGAAATTGCAGTTGTGCTACTTTTAGACATCAAGAATGCATTCGACACAGTTTGCCACACTATACTATTGCGCAAATTAGAAGGCTATGGCTTTACGAATAACGTACTGAAATTTTTTTCCAGTTATTTATCATTTCGTAAACAATATGTGGTAATTAATGATTTCATATTTTAAGTTAAATATATATCATGCGGCGTTCCACAGGGATCCGTTCTGGGTCCTTTATTATTTTCTCTTTACATAAATGATCTTCCTCAGGCACTGCACTTCTCAGAAATTCTGATGTATGCATATGACACGGCACTTACATTTACTGGTAAATCGCTTATAACGCTGCAGAACCGTATAATGGTGGAACTATCAGCTCTGTCTTCCTGGTTTTCAGGTAATCGATTGACGCTGAATGTAGCAAAAACAAAATATGTAATTTTTCATTCTAGACAAAAGAGACTAGACTACAGTTTAATTTCTCTCTCGTTAGACGCCACTTTAATTGAGCAAGTATTCTTGTTTAAATACTTAGGGGTTCTTTTCGATAATCATTTACATTGGAAGGACCACGTCAACAATGTATGTAAGAAATTAGCGTTCGGGTGCTACACTCTGATAAAAGCCAAGCAGTATTATCCATCTTCCGTGATTAGATCTCTATACTTTTCGTTCTGTCACTCTCATATTAGCTATTGCATTGAATCTTGGGGACTTACATATGTGACATACTTGTCGACTTTACTGCGTCTTCAAAAACGGGCATTACGGATTATTAGCTCCAGCGCGTTCTGCCTATCAAGCACAAATTTTTTTGAAGAGCTTCGTATTTTATCTTTTATGTCATTGCGAAGTTATAAGATCTGCATCACGATAAACAACATTATTCAAAATAATTCTCCATTACCGTCGAGCATTTCCTTTTTCCCAAACCGTGATACTAGGCATGCTTTTAATCTCAATTTTAACCTACCAAAATGTAGTAACTTGTACGGTGAACGGCTAATTCAGTTTGCCGGCGCCAAAGTTTGGAATGAGCTACCAATACAAATAAAAGTAGCCAGAGATTTTGAGATGAGTGGCAAACTGTATTACTTATCTAACCAAACAGAACGGGGAAATGTCTTGTTACTGCTGCGTGATTGTTCTTTCTTTTTCGTATTTTTTTTCCTCTTTGATTTGGGTTGTGAAATGTTTGTTTCCTTCAGAGAATTGTTCAATTGCATAAGTATGAACCTGTGGTTGTTAGAATTTGGTATAGTGTGTCTTTAAGTAACACTTTATGCTTACATTTCAAGGACATGTTACATGGGAGCGTTGCTTGTTTTTCTCCTTGTGCATAACCTGTATGCAAAGTCATTATTGGACCGGCTACTACCTATTAAGGTATCGGTCCAAACAGTGTTTTGCGCATTCATTTCGGGTCTTTAATAAAGTGTTTCCTCCTCAAAAAAAAAAAAAACGTCTTTGCACAGTTGCTCTAGTTTCGCACAAACGATCACAATAAAAACGCGTCTGTGCGAGCAGCGTAAACGTGTTTCTGCAAGGCCGCGTACGCAGTGTGCGCTCCGTCGACAGCCGCCGATGGCTAGGAGCTGCCAGGCCTAGCTCGCTGGGCCGTCGAATCCGAGACCGGTGTCGCTTGCGACACGACCGCTTGTAGCTCATAATAAACCTCATACGTTGGTCACCACAACGTTTACACCGTAATGTCACGCTTAAATTGCAATACATTTGATTTTATCAGTGCGGACGGAAGCGAACGAGCAAGCCACTCGAGCTTGCGATCGCAGGAAGACGGTATATAGGCCTAGCTCGCTGGCCGTCGGATCCGGGGTCGACAGCCCTTGCGATCCGTCCGCAGCTCAATATAGAGCGCCCATATTCGTCAGCATAATCAACGTCTGAACATTTATGTCGCTCATAAGTGGCAATACAATTATTTTTCCCGACGCCGTTGCTAGCGATGAGAAAACACGCCAGTCAGGCGAGCCGCTTCGCATAGACGACTGCTACGGCGTCTGCGCTGACCGCTTCCGTATCGATACCACGTCAATGATTTACTACTTCGCGCAACTTTTTATAACATGCACAATTTTGAGTTCACTTCATTCTATAAGTTATTACGTGTCAGAAACAAAGTGTGCCCGGTTTTTGTGTCGCCGTCAGCGGCAAAGGGGCCAGCGTCTCGACTAGGAAAAAAAAAAAAAAGCACCCGGACCATCGGAGCGCTTTCTCGCCGGCCCCGCCCCGCCGCCTCTACCACGGGACCATGACGTACACGCAGGCGGCACTGTCATTGGCTGTGGCCGTCCGACCGAACAGGTTGGTCGCATGCGGCAGAATGTGTTGAGAACTTGTTGAGTACGGCGGCCAATGCGGCGCGTCGTACGACGGATCGCACGCAAAATCGCATCGTGTGTCTCGCGCTTAAAGCGAGGCCACTCCACTCCCCTACCCTCCCTCTGGTGTATTGTGCGCGACTGGTATACTGCGCGCTTCCTTCCCGCTTCTCGCCCTAGCGTGCGCGAGCCGCGATTGCTGGCTCACCGTCGCACGCTTTCACTCGCACATAGCGCATACGGAGCGCGGCAATTTTATCGCCCGTGGACTTTATACGGAGCCTCACGCGACGACGACGGCAGAAATGCGCCTGAAGTGTCCGTATAATTGCTATCGCAATAAAATACCCCAGTCCCCATTAAACCAATCAATGACTTTTTGGCTTTTGGCTGTGCACCCAGCCATGTAATCGATATAAAAAAATCTGTGTATATCCCAAACAAATGTAAATGCTCCTATACAACCAATCGAAAGTGCAAACGACGTATCGAAACATGACTCAGCTACAGAAGTTCCAAAGGCAGGTTATCGGCGCCATCGAAAATGTGCGATTCGACACTCACCAATGGCATTGTTTCCCTCATTAAAGCTAACACTCGTCACAAAACTATACACCTGCGCTTTGGCTTGTTGCTATAGAAAGAACATTTCATTTGTTATACTTTAGACAGACTACCATGTCATTGAATATCTTACCGAACTCAAACATTAAATAATTAGAACATACCCCCGTTCCGGGACAAACTACGGACGTCAAATGCTTCTATTCCAGATACCGCACGTTGCATATCTATAAAATGGACCTTAGCTACAACTAATACCCCTACGATAGGGGATACATTCAAAATGTCAAGCGTCATATTTTGATTTGTAGCAAAGCGACATCTGTCATCTTGTTGACGACGCCGACAAGACTGTTCGCTCGACAGCTGCTGTCACCCTTGTTCTGGTGTCCCCCACACTGCGATTCGCTGCTGTAGGTGGGCAATATATCCTTTCTGATTTGCACAATTTCAGTTCGCAGACTCCACGCGAGAATGCAATTCGAACAGAGTAACCACAGTTCTCATTAGTAGCTTCCATGGATATTTGTTATGAGTTTCGATGAAGAACACTATTACCAGGTTTTCCATTTTTACCATGCGACATATTTTGCCGCGGACGCAGCGAATCAGAGGCATGACTTGTATTGCAACGAAAGGTTGTTTTAGAGGCCTGACGTGAAAATTTCAGAGCGGTTATTCAATCTTTTTAAGGCATGCAGCCCTTTTTTCACGAATGTTGCCTAAAGGCAACCCACCAGCAAAAAAAAAGTGTTTTTTCTTGCTGAGTTTTGGCATTCAGTATGAAGTTTTACGCTAAAAGTCTTTGGTCAAAGCTGAATGACAGGCAGCATGCATAAATTGGTCGTGAGAGCAGGCGCACAGGGTGAGGTAGAAGTTCGGCAGCCGACAGGCTTTCTTTTGAACAGATCAATGCAAGACCTCCTACAGTAATGCGTCACAAACGTGATGTAAAAGAAATGAAATCCACACATAGAGTTCACATTTGATGATATCAGTATGTACACATTTCGACCGAAGCCATAGGTGACTTGGGGTGAAGGGCACTTTCAGTTTTCCGCCTGTGGTTTCCAGCTTATGGCTGAAAAGTTCCCGCAACATAGTTCTTTCGTGTCATTGATTATGCCTGTTTTGATAAGTCTTATTCATTTGGATAAAAAATCAATAATTTTGAGCATTTATATGAGCCGAATTTAAATGGCAAGGTTCGAAGTGAGCGTCTCCGCGAAAAGAGGCTCGGCGTAGTCTTCGGTTTAAAAGCTGTACGGCTCGTGATTATGCCGTGCAGTATGTGCAGATATGCCAGGATGCAAAAAGCCCCTGGCACCGCTTCGTCGAGTCGTGGTAGCATAGTAAAATTTTTGCTCTCCATTATTAGCTCGATGACGAAGAGGATTGTTGGAATTTAGAGCCCTGATTGGCCGCACGATGACGACGATCGAGCCTTGCCAACACAGCCGCCATAGAAATTATATATCTAATTCTGGAGGAAACGCTCCCTATAGCGCGCATGTTTTGGAATCGTTAAATGCAAGGGCGCGCCGATGCGGTACTCTGCGCAGGCGCAGATGGCGAGATGAGATTCAGGCGAGACGCGCAAACATAGCGATCCTGAGATCTTTCATCACGGTGCCGCAATCTGGTTCAGGCGTATGCAAACACATCCTTTCTTTGCACCACAAATGGTACATGAAAATTTCATAAATAGCCATTGGATCTCTCTGAAAAATATACGGAGTGAACTTGACACATGTCCACACGTACGTGCTCCGTGTAAATGCTTGTTTTTGAAATATTATTACTATTATTACTATTACTATTATTATTATTATTATTATTATTATTATTATTATTATTATTATTATTATTATTATTATTATTATTATTATTATTATTATTATTAGTTTAACTGCATACCACAAAAATGAGCGGTATCAACATGGCGGCGCCCTTGCGGTTGCCCCTTTTCGCACAGCCGCCTCGCAACTACGCCGTCCGCAAAATGGCGGGTGCGGCGAGTGTTTCCAGATGACAATGAATTTGAATATACCCTATTAAATAAATGAACTAACGCTTTCTGGCTTGCCTTTTTTGTTGAACTTTGTTATGTTTCTTTATTGAATGGATGGATGGATGTAAAAATTTAATAAAAGTCCTGAGGTACGCGACTCAGCGCGCAGCGGGCCGCTCCCACGTTGGGACAGTCAGGCCATGCCCGACCGCCGCATCGTGGGCCCTCTGGACAGCCCATAATTGCGCCCCGGCATCGAATAAAATTTTCAAATATACATGAATGTATGCACTGCTCATTTATCAGTCTAAAACGCATCTATATTTGTGCTTAACGTTTATATATTTGTCATATTTGTTTCTCCATTTGAATACTGTAACCGTTGCATTGTAAGAAGCCAGGGCCCCGGTCAAGGCAACCAATGGATTTTTGGCCGTGTCCCCAGAATCATGTAGGCGTATGTGATTCTCAAATAAAGATTTGGTTTGATTTTAAAAAGGTACCTGCAACGAAATTGTAGTGCACGTTAATGAACCCTAGGTGGTCAAAATTAATCCGGAGCCCTCCACTACGGCGTGCCTCATAATCAGAACTGGTTTTGGCACGTAAAACCCCAGAAAGAAGAAGATGCAACGAAATGTGGCATTTAACATTTGTTTTATGTCTATACGATAACACACAATCCCCGACAAAGCGCATGCAAGGAATTATTTCATAAAGGACGTGGTAGCAATCTTGCGAATATTAGTTTTTTGCATCAAAGTACCACTGTGACGCTCTCTAGAGTACATCCTGGCGTAGATTTCCAAAACATTATGAAGAAACACTTCATAACTTGCACGGCTAACAATAAGGCCAAGTGTGGAGCTATGTTTTGCGATAGCATTCAAATAATGTGTGCGCGTATCTTCATCGCCTCAGTTCATTTCCTTCTTGTTTCGGTGCACCATCCTGCACCTCCATTTCCATACCATCATTATGTTCTGTACGAAATCTTTCTGCATGCATTATGAAGCGTGCGCCGTCGAGAGATAAAGCTAGCCTCTCATTACCTTCCTTTGCTGCCTTCATTATGTAGTGTTCTACGTTACTTCGGCACATTCCCGTATATCCACGTGTCATGATTTGATTTACAACGAGAACGCCGAAGGATTACCGTGCGCAGGAAGCCGTGAGAAGCGAAAGGGAAACCATCAAAATAACAACATGATGCTAAATTCTCCTGCGCACGTATTGCACTATTTTATGGCAGTGCTCAATTTGCTGCTTCTCTTCCTATAGCTCTGTTTCCTACCTTACTCGCCCCGCCTGTTTTAGTTTTTGCGTGGAGGAAAGCGGTGCTAGAGAGGATTAGTACCAAAGCACGGAAAAATACGAGGGGCTGTCATCCGAAGGGCAGGAACTGACATCTTCTTTCCTTTTTTTTCCCCAACATATCCGCACATTAAGCAGTCATCTCTGCTCAGTCTCATCATCTTCGAGCATAATGACCACCTCTGATCGCGACAGGCGGGGAGTAGCAGGCGAAAAAGAGCCAACAATAGAGCGTGCAATGCCAAGGGATACCCGGCTGGTAGAAGCCGTAGCCGCTTCATCATGCCAACCTCTGAATATATGTGTGCGCCCGAGAGCTCGGCGGCCGTTGCCTTGGAGCCGATGTCCCCCCTCGCCATGCGACAGGTGGTCGATACAACGGAAGCCCTTCGTGCGAGCGCGACCCACGCACGTGTACGTTGTTGAGCTTGATGGATCGAGGGCGAAGACTGCTGGAACGGGGGGCTGCGTTTTGTAACCATCCATTTCATTTTCGATACTTCTTTTCGCATCGCCCGTCACTCAAGTGCTCGATTCCAGCGACAACGGCTGTGCAGAGGCGTTTCAGCCGATGGCGAATGGTCAATATAGTAAAACGAAGAAAGGGCTCGTTGCAATATAACGACCCTAAAATGATAAAGCGATGCGCATATTGATGGGAAGTGTGCTGGAGATTCTTACTTTCTGAACATGGCAGGATGGCTCGACAATGCGCCCCTGTTTGCTTTTTTACAGTACGTACTTTCGTGTCAAGCTAACGATCTATATCGAAAGCAGCTATAAGAAACTTATAGCTCTGAAACAGTGTAGCGAAGTCTATCGACATACACACAAACACACGATATTCGTGTTTAGGAACGACAACTATGTTATAGGTGCTCGCTTTCGCTATATATGGCCTTTCGTGATTGGCCGGCTCATGGTGCTCTCTTGAGTGAGAAAATGATTGTGAATACAGGCAAGGAAGCATCGTCTACGCATGCCTATCAAATGGCTCATGTACTTGCCGGACTTGAGTATGGCTGTTGCGTTATGATGGCCTTATTATCATCAAAATAACGTAGCGTAGTGGTTCCGCTGGCACCTGTCATGTATTTAATGTGGTATAGATGCGCGTGCATTTGCGCTGCATAAACTCTATTCATTTCAATAAGATGCCAAGGATGTTGTCTTGGGAACCACATTCGCATAATTGGCCGCACACACCGTACACGCGTTCATGGGTGTTAATGAGATCAGACCCAATGTGCCCTCGTTTTAGGCTAGTATATCCTTTCATTGCTTCGACAAGCTCCGGTTGCCTGCGGTCACTCTACGCATACAGCTTGGGCGCGAATGCATTCTTTTGAACAAAGGCTCTACCGCTAAGCTGTACGTTATCGGAGTATGTGGCATATACCCGAAGCAACGAAATACTCACAATTATCAATGCACGTGTTAAAGAAACCTGACTTCAGGAATATGACCTAATGCTGCATCGCTCGATTGCTGTTCGCATTAACATCGACAGCCGTCGTTAGAGGAGGTCTGCCATAATTATTCTTTGTAATGACTAGCGTTTTTCTTGGAATAATGACTTGTTCCTCTCCCCCCCCTCTCATGTATAACTCCAATTGGAGCCTGTGTGGCTTGTAAATAAACAAATAAATAAATAAATAAGAACTATAAACAATAAATGTACTATATATTAAAAAATTTTTGGGCTATGTACATTGTGAACGCAGCGAAAAGAAACCTCAAATCTCAGTGAGCGCATTCTCTCTTGTCTTGCCTTCGTGTTCATTGATTTGCCCGCTGTTTTACGCCATGAAAAAATATACGGGCACCGTTTTACCGTAATCGATTGGGCAAGAATACGGCGTCACGTTCAACCTGTAAAGATGTGGTAGTATTGCGTGTTTGTTTTCGTGTGGAAACACCGTGTTTACACCGTGGTACGACTTCATAGTTGACATCAGAGAGCCGTCGTATGACTTTATACAGACCGAAGTACCGCCTCAGTAGTTTCTCTGAAAGGCCACGACGGCGAACAGGAGTCCAGACCCAAACTCTCTCTCCAGGCTCGTAGGAGACTATTCGGTGGCGAAGGTTATAGCGCCCTGCATCGTACTCCTGCTGCCGACGAATACGTATGCGTGCAAGTTGTCGGGCTTCTTCAGCACGCTGAGTGATGTAGTTGGCATCGGTTTCGACGCCATCGCATCCATGTTTATGCGGCAGTTAACATTGCGTTCAGCGTGGTTGTGACATCATGACCGTGGAGAAGGCGGAACGGCGTCATCCTCATTGTCCCTAGCTGAGCCGTATTGTATGCAACGGTGACGTACGGCAATATCTCGTCCCAGTTTTTATGCTCCACGTCAACATACATGCAACGCATATCCGCAACATCGTCACTGTAGCGCCTGTTTTCGAAGCGAACTCGAGGAAAGGTGGGTGGAAAGCTCTGGTATCCGGGGTTACGATACGGGCAAAAACGGTAAACGTGGCCGGCTTCTCCACAATGAAAGCACAAAGGACGGCGGTCCACGGTGCGCCACATGTCCGTCCTGCGAACAAGTGATCGACTTGTGGGCGTCCTCTGCGGCCAAGCTGCAGTTGCCTGCGGAGGGAAGTAGGCCGATGTTTACACAGGTACACTAGGTTGCGTGGTCAGTGGCTGCGCGTTGTACGGCGGGGATGGCGGGTCATTAAAAGGACGAGCCATTGGTGATGAGTAGAGGCCGGATATTTAGGCATTAAAAAAGCCCGTTTTAAGCGCCAAAAATAGGCAGGCAAAACAACGTTTTAGGCCTCCAACGCCGTAAATATAGGCACAAAAATCTTTACATAAATGCAAATTATTTCAAACGAAGACGTGCGCGACCTGTATCTACGACAATAAAACAAGAAATGTTATTGTATGTGATGGCACAAAGGCGCCAACAGTTGAACATAGCCGAGCAATTGCCCCATAAGACTACTGAAATAATGACGATGAATTGGCTTAATTCTACAAGCACACTGCTGATATTCATGTTGAACGGCCACTGTACTCGAGTGTCGCATATAGTGAAACAGGCATGAAAAAGAATACTTGAAAGTTGGGAATATTGATAAAAGAAACGCTACTTTATGTCTGCCTGATGCAATTACATTAAGACACAACAAAAATAGATAAGTAATAAATGCAAGAGAGACTACGATTTATTAAGAAATTAACATGTTCTTACTTGAGGGCTGTTAAGCACAACTCTGGCAATTTTCTCATATCCAATGGCATTATCCTAATTGTACAGGCAGAACGTCCCAACACTGCAAAATACACTGCCGCCCATTTGAAGTGCACATATTTGAAAAAATCTGTTTAGAGGCCACGCGGAAAGTAGTATCACAGTAGAATCACAGTGAAGACTGTGGAAACAATAGCAAACTACCACCATCTCCAGATTTTTTTATTCAAAATTCTACCTCTTGTCACTGAGAATGATCTCGTACGCTGAGAATGAATGGTTGACGGCGGTGAACACTTTAAAAAATGTCACAGTTTCGCCATAAGGGCGAAGCAATGAATGCGATAGCAACACAGCAATGCCATACGAAGTAAGGTGAGCGGCTTTGGTAGCAACATGAATTGTAGTAAATATGAGCCGATTAAGCAAGCAGGTGTGCTGCGGCGTAAGTAGACCGACATGAAGAGAGACTCGATGACCACGAGAAGGCGCTTGTGAAACGGTGGTGTTGATGAGAAGCGCTTCCCGTGGGCAGCGCGTGCGAAGGGACACACCTGTAGCGCTGCACTGCCGATCCGGGCAGCATTGTATGTGTAGCGTGCGTTGGAAAATGTGGCCCGACTATTACTAACTGAATGAACAAGCGTGGTGTGAGCGCGCACAAACAAACACAAATAGATCACACTGAATGACTGCAGACAACGACTGTCAAAACGCTGGCAGCAAGCATACGCCGCAGCGGGCGAAGGTACGTGCGGTCTATCGCTTGAACGGAAACTGAGCGGCAAATGCACGGCGCATAAAGGTCAGAGCCGTGTGGAGATAAGAGACGGTGCGGACGAGCGACGAGCGCGGTTGTTGCTCCCCCCCCCCCGCTCCCTCCGACGCAGGCTTCCTGCTTCCTTGCTTGCGCGTGGGAGATGAGTGCGTTCGCTCTCCGTGATAGCGCGAGGTCCCGCACGCTTCCGCTCGGGCATACGGCGCGCGGTGAAGATTTTATCTATAGGGAACCTGACGGCGACGGCGACGCCGATGGCAGAAATCCGGTTGAAGTGTCCATATAATTGCTCTCGCAATAAAAGTAAACTACAAACAAAACAAAAGCCGCTTGCGCATCACAGTTTTCTTCCTTCTTTTGCTCTTCACTCTCGTTCCCCTGACGGCTCTCCGCGGTTTCGCATTCGCCAACCGCTCGCGCTATGTCAGCGCGGCGGCGTGTGCTGGCCGGCGCCTCCTATTTCACTGCTGCTAGCGGTTGTTTTCCAGGAGTTGGTTGAACTAGAGGACTAGGTTAAACCCCATAGAGTTCCGAACTGTCAATGTTGCCCGGTATCATGAATAACGATCTCTAACTGCACTCGAAAGCGAAACTTGAGGGTAAACAGTGTTCATATAGGCGCCGATATTGAAAATAGGCATTTATAGGCATTTATAGGCACTATAAAACACTATAAAAGCCCTTCTTAACCTCTAATTCATGCTGATATATCAAAGTGGGGCGATAGGGGCGCAAGGAACAAAAAATGGCATTCGCCTAAAATCCGGTCTCTAGGGATGAGTTGTAGGCTGCTGCTGGAGGAGGACGACGAACAGCCGATGCGTAGTTCAGAGACCGTTGGTCTGGTAGGAATTCGGGCAAATAGAATGTCTGCCTGATTTCTTGTCGCACAACCTCTGCTACAGAAGCCCCAACTGACTCCGGCGGGGTCACACGGAGGTTGCGAATCTCTTCACGAACAACCTTCCGGATGAGCTCGCGAAGCTCATTGCCGGCAGCCAGAGCAGAAACGTTGCTCGAGGCGTTGCTTGGGCGATCGAAGGGTCGGCAACGTTGTTGCAGTGCTCGTTCGATGGACGTAGCTTCAGATATGAATTCCGCAACGGTTGTCGGCGCGTTGCGAAGACCGGCGAAAAGTTCTTCCTTGACGCCTAGCATCAGATGGCGGATTTTATTTGCTTCCGGCATCTCTGGGTCAGTGCGGCGGAACAGGCGGGTCATGTCTTCCGCAAGTATGACGACGCTCTCATTCGGTTTCTGGATGCGCGACTCGATTAGTTGGTGGGAAGAATCGCGACGATCGTTGTTTGCGAAGGTGGTGGAAAGCTGCTGTCGAAACTCATTCCAGGAAGTCAGTGTGGGTTCCCTGTTCTCGTACCACGTACGAGCGCTGTCCGCCAGAGCGAAGTAGACGCGTGAGAGTTTTCTGCAGTCCACCGATTCGCCTTGGCGACTCGCTCGTATTGCGCGAGCCAATCTTCGACGTCCTTGTAAACATCACCATGGAATGTCTCGGGAATCTGAGGATGCTGCAGAGTTACCTGAGAAGGTCCTGCGGTTGCCATCTCGTCAGGTAGAGGTCCGGTTGGTGGGGAGTTCTCCAAGAAGATTACCTCCGGGCTGAGGCGCCGCAGTCGGCGACTGTAGCGGTGGACAGGATGTGTCCACTGTAGGAGCTGATTGCGGGTTTGAACTGGGCGTTGCACTCCGCACAGGAGTTCTGGGCATCAGGGAGTACCCAGCACCTCCACCAGTGTCGCAAGATGCGAAGAACGGCACACAGAACGACTGGTGGTGCGACAACAAAACACAGGCTGTATATTCCAGGCCCAACAATAATTGTCCACGCCAACTTTATCTTCTTTGGAGAGAGAGATGCTTGCGCTCGTGTCCCTCCCTTCATTGTCTTCTTTAGTCGTGACAATATTGTTTATTTTGTACTCAGTCACATCGAAAAAGTGGCGACGAATGCACGATACGTGCTCCGCTGATTCCATGCCATTATTAAATAATTATTGCTTGTTATAAAGCACTATTTGCCTGCTTCAGCAATTTTGAGCCTACCTCCTTGCCTGCCTGCCTGCTTGTCTGTCTATATCTATCTATCTATCTATCTATCTATCTATCTATCTATCTATCTATCTATCTATCTATCTATCTATCTATCTATCTATCTATCTATCTATCTATCTATCTATCTATCTATCTATCTATCCTCTTGCGTCTACTTACTCCCCAAGTTCTTTAGCAGCTTGAGCCACTTGGTACGCGCTCGCGGTCGTGATGCCGTCATGGTCGTTCTGTTACGTTCAGTTCAGTTATCTCACCTGAATCTCTTCACGCTGTCGTCGTCATGCCTGTAACGCCCACTCAATGGCCTTTTTGGCTCGTCATCATCATCAACCTATAATTATGTCCACTGCAGAACAAAGGCCTATCCCGGCGATCTCTAATTACCCCTGCCTGGTGATAGCTGATTCCAATTTCAGCCTGCAGGTTTCCTAATTTCATGAGCCCATCTAGCTTTTCTGCCGACCTCGACTGTGCTTCCCTTCTCTTGGTATCCATTCTGTAACCTTAATGGTCCACCGGTTATCCATCCTACGCATTACATGGCCTGGCCAGCTCCATTTCTTCCGCTTAATGTCAACTAGAATATCGGCTATCCCCGTTTGTTCTCTAATCCACACCGCTCTCTTCCTGTCTCGTAACGTTAGGCCTAAGATTTTTCGTTCCATTGCTCTTTGTGCGGTCCTTAACTTGTTCTCGAGCTTCTTTGTTAACCTCCAAGTTACTGCCCCATATGTTAGCACCGGTAGAATGCAATGATTGTACACTTTTCTTTTCAACGACAGTGGTAAGCCCCCAGTCAGGATTTGATAATGCCTGCCGTGTGCACTCCAACCCAATTTTATTCTTCTGTAAATTTCTTTCTCATGATCAGGGTGCCCTGTGAGTAATTGACCTAGACAAACGTGCTCCTCTACAGACTCTACAGGCTGACTGGCGATGCTGAAATGTCGTTCCCTTGCCACGCTATTGAAAATTATATTTGTCTTCTGCATATTAATCTTCAACCCCAGCTCTTACACTTACTCAATTAAGGTCCTCGATCATTCGTTGTAATTCTTCCCCATTGTTGCTGAATAGGGCAATGTCAGTCTGCAAAACAGAAGGTTGCTGAGGTATTCGCCATTGATCCTCGCTCCTAAGCCTTCCCAGTCTAAGAGCTTTAATACTTCTGCAGGCATGCAGTGAATAACGTTGAAGAGATTGTGTCTCCTTGCCTGACCCCTTTCTTGATAGGTAACTTTCTACTTTTCTTGTGGAGAACCATGGTAGCTGTGAATTCCTTGTAGATGTTTGCTAAGATAATCACGTATGTCTCCTGTACTACTTGATTACGCAATGCCTCCATGACTGCTGGTATCGATACTGAATCAAATGCATTTTCATAATCTATGAAAGCCATATAGAGATGCTGATTGTACTCCGCAGATTTCTCGATTACGTGATTGATGAGATGGATGTGATCCATCGTAGAATAACCCTTCCTGATGTCATGTCCGTTCTCTTGGTTGACTGAAGTCAAGTGTTCCTGATATCTTTGGCCGCAAGGTACGCACCAATGATAATCATGCCAACGTGGTCATTGCTGCGTCGTCACGACATCGTCTTCATATAGTCGTCATCACGCGATCGTAGTTAAATCGCATCATGCCATCATCGTAATTACGTCGTCGTCATACAGTTGTCGTCAAGCATTTGTTTGTGTGGCTACATGCGTGCAGTGCGGTGGCTGGTTGGCCTCCGGTTACAAACGCTTGTCCATAAAGTATCCATATATCTTGGGCACCACAGTGGAGATGCCCGATCCTCAGCGGTTCTTGTCTCGAAGAGCAGCCTTGTTCTAAGGACACAATGTGACCGTCGGCTGCGAAAGAATAAACAACCTGCGCGAGAGTCATGCATGTGGTGGTGGTGGTGGTGGTGGTCCTGGGTTCTAACGTAGCTGTGTTCAATGCATGCAAGGCCGCCGTGATGAGTGAACTTAACCAGGAGTGTTATAGCAAAGCTGGCTGATGCCAGGAAGACGGTGTTTCGCATGTAGAGAAAACAACGGTAGTACCACAATGACCGCTACAGATTCTAAATAAACGTGTATTTATCATTACGGTGCGTCCCCACATTACTTCTATGCTAATCGCATAACCGTCGACAGTCATTGGGAAACGGATCCTCCCGGAGTGTTTTTTCAGAATTGGATCACCAAGTCACGTTTGAATGCGCCAAACACGATATGCCTAAACATATTATTAATACGTCATGATATGTAGTCACAGCAATAACCCCCGCAGTAATGTTTCAACATCTCGGGACAGTGTGAACAGTACTATGTGCTTATGGTCATCATCTCAAATCACCAATGGAAGCAGTGATCACAACTGTATGGTACAAATATTGAATGTTCTGTGTTTGTCAAAAACAATGGTCTCTAATTGTAAGAGTAATTTAATAAATTTATACACCTACAGAGCGTCATTACATTAAGAGTTTATGAATTTCCTTGAATGTAATAGTTACTTCAAATCAGCGGCCATGGCTCCCGAAGCTGGTTTAATAACGAAACGCAGCTTTTTTTTTTCTTTTTACACATTGTCTGAGTGGTATTCTTGACAAACGTTCATAAACACCCAAATGTTTTCATATTTTTTGAAGGAGTTCGACATACAACATGATAAATAATACTATACAAATTATCCATGGCTCAGTCTGCTTCTCTGGCTCAAGTGCTTTCTCACTGACTACCTTAGGTATGGTAATAAAACGACCACTACAAAATGAACAAGTTGGATGCCTTTGAAGAAATACTTGGTTCACTCATTTAATTCTTGCACTCTGTGGCGAGTTGAGAGTCATTATTTCAGCTGGTGAAAAACGATTTACTAGTGAAGGAGATACCGCGAAGAAAGCAGTATGCTGTCTGGCTTTCCCAGAATCTCTCACGCGGTCTCGCTCATAAGGTGACCTTGATGTTGTTACGGGGAGGTAAACACAACAGGAAAACGTATTTACAGTATATTTACAAGGCGATCAAGCGTCAACCATATGGCCGAGAGCGCGCGCCAGATCATCAGCGTCTTCTTTATCGATGCTCCTCTAGATGAACCATACCGTGACATGACCCCCGGCTGCTCAAGCACCGTCACGGTGCTTGCTATGATCCAGGCGAGTGGTAAGGTTTCAGGCGGGATACGTGAACAACGTCAGTAGGTGATGAAACGGTTGGCGAGGAAGACTCGAGCTGGCCAATCTCATACGTGACGTCTGTTACACGGCGTAAGACACGGTAGGGTCCGGAGTACCGCGAAAGCAATTTTTCTGAGAGTCCAACACGCCGAGTCGGAGTCCATATAGAAGCACAAGGGCACTCGGAGTATAGATAACGTCGTGATGACGGGAGTCGTAGCGGTGCTTCTGGTGGCCTTGCGATGTAGTAAGGCGATGGCGAGCAATTTGGCGTGCCTCATCAGCTCGGGAAATAGCATCACGAGCGTACTCAGTTGGCAAATGAACGGCATCGGGGATAATAGTGTCAAAAGGTAACGTTGGGTCGCGACCAAACAGAAGATAAAAGGGTGAAAAACCAGCAGTATCATGACGGGAGGAATTGTAAGCGAATGTAGCGAAGGGCAACGCAACATCCCAGTCTTGATGGTCAGATGAGACATACATAGAAAGCATGTCAGTAAGCGTCCGATGGAAGCGCTCAGTCAAGCCGTTAGTTTGCGGGTGGTAAGCCGTCGTAAATTTGTGTTTTGTCGCGCAGGAGCGAAGCAGGTCATCGATAACTCTGGAGAGAAAGTAACGGCCACGGTCAGTGAGGAGTTGACAAGGGGCTCCGTGATGTAAGATGACATCGTGTAGCAGGAAATCAGCGACGTCCGTAGCACAACTGGTAGGGAGAGCGCGTGTAATTGCGTAGCGGGTGGAGTGGTCCGTAGCAACGGCAATCCATTTGTTTCCAGAAGTAGAGGTCGGGAAAGAACCGAGGAGGTCAAGGCCAACTCGGAATAAGGGGTATGATGGGACGTCAAGGGGCTGAAGGAGGCCAGCAGGAGGCTGAGGTGGTTTCTTTCGGCGTCGGCAGGGTTCACAAGCAGCTACGAGCGGTAAAGACTGGGCCAAAAGAAGCGACGCCGAACGCTGTCGTAGCTCCTGGAAATTCAAGGTGACCAGTGGTCGGGGCGTCATGTAGCTGGCCGAGAACGCTCAAGCGCAGATGCGTAGGAACGACGAGCGACAGTTCGCGTCCGTCCGGGTGGACGTTGTAGCGATATAACGTGTCATCTTTAAGCACGAAGGGGCGACGGGAAGGATCGGGCGCTGCGGAATCCAGCTTCTGAATAAGCTCACTTAAAATGGGATCACGGCGCTGTTCATCACGGATGTGGCTTAAAGCGGAGAGCGAGAGAACACATGCAGGCGTGTCATCGGAGGCTTCAGGCGGATCCACGGGATTGCGGGACAAACAGTCAGCTTCCCGGTACAATCGGCAAGATTTATAAGAAACAGAGAAAGGTATTCTAGGAGCCGGAGTGCCCAGCGACCAAGACGCCCAGTGGGATCCTTAAGCGACGAAAGCCAGCAAAGTGCGTGGTGATCGGTAGTCACAGCGAAATGCTGGCCAAGGAAATAGGGGCGGTATTTTCCCACCGCCCAAACGAGAGCAAGACACTCCCGTTCTGTAATAGAGAAGTTCTGTTCGGCTAAGGAAAGGAGACGGCTGGCATAGGCTGACAACACGGGCATGCCCATTCTGATGCTGGACTAAAACAGCGCCGATTCCGTAGCCGCTGGCATCGGTGCGGAGTTCTGTTGGAGCGCAGCTGTCGAAATGAGCCAGGACAGGTGATGTAGTGAGCGACGTGATGAGGGTAGAGAAGGCGGCAGCCTGTGCAGCACCCCAAAAAAACGAGACGCCTTCCTTCAGTAAGTTTGTGAGAGGGCGTGCGATTTCCGCGAAATTCTTCACGAAACGACGGAAGTAGGAGCACAGTCCCAGAAAGCTACGAACTTCCTTTGTGCAAGTCGGAACGGGGAACTGCTGCACAGCTCGAACTTTGTCAGGGTCGGGGCGAACACCGGTTGAGTCGACGAGATGACCGAGCATGATAAGTTGCTGACGTCCGAAGTGGCACTTAGATGAATTAAGTTGCAGGCCGGCTTTGCGAAAAACAGAAAGGATAGAAGAAAGTCGGTCGAGATGCGTTTCAAAGTTCGGTGAAAATACAATGACGTCATCAAGATAACACAGGCAAATGGACCATTTAAAACCGTGTAAGAGGGTGTCCATCATGCGTTCGAAGGTGGCCGGGGCGTTGCATAAACCGAAAGGCATGACTTTAAACTGATAAAGGCCGTCAGAGGTAACAAAAGCGGTCTTCTCACGGTCCATGTCATCAACGGCGATCTGCCAGTACCCTGACCGAAGGTCGATTGAAGAAAAATACTTGGTGCCGTGAAGGCAATCCAGGGCGTCGTCTATGCGTGGGAGCGGGTACACGTCTTTTTTGGTGATCTTGTTGAGATGCCGGTAGTCCACGCAAAATCGCCAACTGTCATCGTTCTTTTTAACAAGAACCACAGGAGAAGCCCAAGGGCTGCAGGACGGCTCAATTATATCTTTGGCAAGCATCTTGTCGACCTCCTTTTGAATTATGCGGCGCTCAACTGGAGAGACGCGGTATGGCCGTCGGTGGATCGGATGGGCATCGCCAGTGTTTATGCGGTGCTTGACAGCGCAGGTTTGACCCTGAGGACGGTCGCAAAGGTCAAAGACGTCCCTATAAGAGAAGAGGAGGCGAAGGAGATCGTCAGCGTGATGGGGCGAAAGGTCGGGAGCAATCATTTTATAGCGATTTTATGCCATATGGACACTTCAACGGGATTATTGCCGTCGGCGTCGCCGTCGTCGTCGCCGTCGCCGTCAGGTTCCGTATAGATTCCAAGGGCGATAAAATCGTCGCCGCGCGCCGTACGAGTAAAAGCGCGCGGGGGACGCGCGCTATCACGGAGAGCCAACGCACGGCGGAAAGCAAACGCGATTGTCGCCCAAAAGGCCGGGGGATTATGGGGGGGAGGGAGGCGGGGCGACGGTGTGCTACGGCACCAAATGCTTATCTTGCAACCCAGCGCAAGGAGAACTGGCAACGCAATCTCCCACGCGAAAGCAAAAAAAAAAAAAAAGCGGGGAGGCAGAGCGGGAGGGACGGGGGGTGCAGCTTCTACTCTGCCAACAAATACGCTTGCACTGGATGTGGTGCCGTCGCCCGCACCGTCTCTTTATCTCCCCCACGGCCGGGCTCGACTGGCGCGCGCACTCGCTTCTTAAGAAGCGAGCGAGCGCGCGCGCCAGTCGAGCCCGGCCGTGTCTTCACACGGCTCTGACCTTTATCCGCTGTCCATTCGCCGCTTAGTTTCCGTTGAAGCGATAGACCGCACGATTCTTCGCCCGCTGCAGCGGCCGCGCCAGCGTTTTAACAGTCGTTGTCTGCGGTCATTCAGTGTGATCTATTCATGTTTGCTTGTGTGCGATGACACCACGCTTGTCAATTCAGTTAGAAAGCGAATGTGTCCAAGTTTATGCGGCCGATAAAACTACTCTACTATCCCTACTCCGAATAGCTCTCTACCAATTTGCTATCGCAATTGATGCTTCGCCTTTCGGGCGAAACTGCGACATTTTTTTTCTTCAGGTCGGGAGGAGACAGATCTGGCGAAGAAGACGGGATATCGGTGGTGTGCGAGCGACCAACATCAGGAGGAGACAAGGTCGAGATAACGCAATTGTAGGAGGGCGTCAGCATAGCGAGTGAAATGCCTTGTGGGAGCACTTGTGAACACAGTCCGAAATTAATCACAGGAAGACAAGTAAGATTGTCCCGTATAGTTATCACAGTGTGAGGCAAACCAACACTGTGCGTCAAGAGAACGGCGGTGATGGGAGCGAGCACATAATCACCGTCGGGGACTGGTGGAGAGGGCGTCACAGCAACACAAGTCACGGCTTGCGGCGGCAAACGGACGTGCTCAGCAGAACAGAGCTGACTTTGATTGGTCCGGGTTGATCAATTACACTTGGTAGGTCAAGCTGCACAGTACCAGCGGAACAATCGATGAGGGCGGAGTGGGCGGACAAAAAGTCAAGACCGAGGATGACGTCAATGGAACAGCAGATGAGGACGGTGAACAAAACAGAAGTTTGACGGCCGGCAACACTGACACGTGCGGTACAAAGGCCAGCTACGGGAGACGTACCACCGTCGGCCACACGGACAACACCTGATGGGGCAGGGGTCATAACTTTCTTCAGCTGCCGGCGGAGGTGAGAACTCATAACAGAAATATGGGCGCCGGTGTCAATCAAAGCAGTAACAGGTAGGCCATCCACTTCAACGTCGATCAAGTTCTGATTGGTAGGGAGCGTCAACAGAGGAATTGGAGAGCATGTCGGAATAGCAGCATCACCTCCAGGAGCTGCAGCCGTTAGTTTCCCGAAGGAAAACACCGGGAATAAGACGGAGACGGGGAACGGCGTGGTGGGGGTGACCGAGAAGGTCGGCGTCGTGGAGAGGGCGAGCGGCTGTAATGGGCGGTGGTAGTAGTGGTCTCGGCAGATGTTTCTTGGTCAGGTTGGCTTGGTACCTGGTGCTGGCTTCGGGGTGGATAGCGGAAGCTGGATGAGCTGGGTCGAGAAGAGGAGGGCCAAGGACTTCGTCAATATCGCGAAATATGTCCAACACGTCCACATCGAAAGCAAATTGGCTTGTCGTCAGGCGTCCGCCACGCATTCGGATCGCGATAATTCGGAGTGGGGTAACGGCGTTGGAGGGGGTTGAAGGCGGCCGAAGGGTAACTGTCAGGGTGGTTCACAGAGCAGATGGTTTGAATGCCCACATTTGCCAGTTCTTGACGAACAACGGATTGTATAGGGGTTATCGTAGGTGGGGCATCACAGGGCTCTCCTCGCATTAAATGTGCGGGCGATGCGGCTTCAATTTCGCGTCGAACAATTCGGGTGATGGTCTCCGATGTTGAAGGCTGAGTCGGCATACGAACATCCTCACACGTTGAGGTCGCTGCCGTGTTCCGAAGGCGGGCTAATTGGTGGGTGATACGTCGGCTTTTACCCTCTTCGAAGCGTCGGCATTCAGTAATAATCTCGTTGACTGTCGAAGAGTTTTTAAACACGATCAGGTTAAACGCATCGTCCGCGATCCCTTTCAGCAGGTGCGCAACCTTATCGGCTTCTGTCATCTTGGCGTCAACCTTCCAGCAAAGGGTCAGCACATCCTGAATGTACGTCAAGTACGACTCGGTAGGCGTCTGGACACGCGAAGCAAGTTCTTGCTTGGCAGCACGCTGGCAGCCTGCAGGTTGGCCAAACAACTCGCGAAGTTTAGTCTTACATGCGCTCCAGCTTGTGAGCTCCTCTTCGTTGTTATCGAACCAGGCCTTCGCCGTTCCCTTTAGATAAAATGTGACATTCGCCAACATCATGGTCGGGTCCCACCTGTAATGTGCGCTTACGCATTCGTAGAGTCGAATCCATTTGTCGACGTCGTCGCCAGCAGTGCCGGAAAAGGGCCCAGGGTCACGGGGTGGAGCCAGGACGACGGTTGGCATGGCAGCCGCCGCTGACGCAGTTTCACCGCTGGTGGACATGCCTAGAGGGGCGGCTTGGCGGCCGCTGCGGAGCTCCGTCTTGCGTTATACCCCCAGCACTTCCACCAAGATGTTACGGGGAGGCAAACACAACAGGAAATCGTATTTACAGTATATCTACAAGGCGATCAAGCGTCAACCATATGGCCGAGAGCGCGCGCTAGATCATCAGCGTCTTCTTTATCGATGCTCCTCTAGATGAATCATACCGTGACAATATGTTAATTAAAAAAGGGCAAGTTTGCACTTGGTCGTGCAAAGCTTGGGCGTATAGCGAAACTGTCGATCCGCAAGCTTTACTGGCTGCTACTTCTAGGTATTAACTTGGTTGCTGCTAGGTGTTAACTTGGTTTAGCTTAACTACGCATGTAGGAAGGTACTCTCGAGCGATCATTTTCGGAGGTCCTTCTCTTTCGCGACATTTCGCGTGACTAGCTCTGGATCAACGCCTCCTATAAAGACTTTTTAGGAGGCGTTGGCTGAATGCGTCGGCGCCTAGGAGCGACAGCGTTCCTGGCATGCCACAAACGCAGGCAGGATAAGCAAGGTTGGCACAGTGCCAAGAACGCGGATGCTAGCGAAGCCTTATGCGTTGGAGGCTAGCCGCTCGATATCAATCGGCCAGCTTCGCTGTGTCTTGAGCTTTGCGCGGCCAAGTGCAAGCTTTCGCCTTTTTCTTTTTCTCCTAGATCATCGCGCCGCGGAGAGAAGCGAGGTGGGGGTCGGGAAGGGAGGAAGCTGGTGAGGAGAAGACCGCGTGCGCATGCGCCGCGCTGCCCTCCTCTGCCCTCCTGATTGCGTGGCTACGGCGCGGCAGTTTCTTTGTACGAACCACAAATTACGGCTGGCTTAAACAGCTGCGCTGTTAAAAATGTGCAGATCACGTGCACTGTTGTAATAGATGTTCTGCGAAACAGTTTGCAGGTACCCGAGTATCGAGCACTGTTTAGCATTCCGCAAAGCCTTAACGTGTTTGTGTAAATTGAATTGTTGAGTGCATAAAGAAAGCACTGCAATGACCACCACCATGAAGACGACCATACGAAGGCAACGACATTTCTACTGCGGGCGTTCGACGCGAATATATGCGTTTTGAGTTTCCATTTTTACATAGGTATTGAATGGGAGTTCATTAGGGGCATGCGGATTCTGACGTGACCTGCTACTAGGTATTATACAATCGTACGTATCTAGTCGTTCAAGGCAAGTAAGCTTGTACATCTTGACGACTAACGCGAAATAAAATGGCCTTGCTGATGACATGCGGTCATAGTTAGCACCACCACTGCCGCTCTATGGGTGTGTACTCTGGTCATTGAAAAAAAAAAAAACAACAACGTTCTTGTCAATTTCAAAGCATTTATTCCAAGCCAGTGACAGAATACTTCCGGATGGCTTAGTAAACGTTCTATCATCACTAATGAAGGTTAGAGTGTCATTTTACTGTTAGCCGTAGATTGCATCGACGTGGTAAGAATAGAGAAATTGTGTGGAGAGAGGTGAGATTGCACTAAAGTTACGTGGTTTATCAGATTAGCACAAGCAATGCCTATTATTGTTGACAGTTGGCATAAGCCAAGCTAGCGAACATGGAAGCAGCAGCAAAAGCGAGGGAATCGTTTTTACGAATAGGCGAAAGAAAATCGTTCACCGCAACGTGCAGAAATCAGAACTGTTATGGTCGCGTCTGCGTGGTATTCGCCACGGCTGCCAAATTGAGGAGCTGCGAGATTTTTTTTTCTTTTTTTATCATGTCGTGAAGTTGCCAACGTCAAATGGTGCTGATACGGAATTTCTGTGCACCAATAAGGTGTACAGAAATTCAGACGCCACATAATTTTACGCAGACAAGTCTCCTATAGCTGTAACAAGCCAGGAAGTCTTTAGAGAACTACCGAACGAAGAAGTGTTCCAGAGCCACAATATAGGATTTGTGAGCCGGAAGCTCAGCATACGTATACTCACGGCCGGGTACTAAAACTATCAATTTCGACACCGTTACCCCACGTTTGAATGGCACACAAATGAGGTTTCTGAAGGAGAAAGTCAAAATTATCTCATAAATGTGCGGAAAGGTATAAGAAGAACAGAAGAGGTTATGCCTTCGTGGAGCAGTACACAACTAGAGCTTTCGCCGCCGAATTACAGCCGTTATGCAGTTCTCCTCTGTAATTACGCGTACCAACAGCATTGTTTACTGAAACAAGCGAAGTCCGCTTTGCCAAACCTGAAGGCGCTACCTAATGTTGTGGTTACGAAAACAAAGGTAAAAAAGTGGTCGCAGTTTCACCTGAAAGGCGAAGCATCAATTGCGATAGCAAATTTGTAGAGAGCTATACGGAGTAAATGATAGTAGCTTTATCAGCTGTATAAACTTGGACATGCAGCAGCACCGGCAACACGCAGAACTAATGTCGACGCCGTCGGCGTTTTGCCCGCGTTCGCACAAAATGCGTGCGGCGTTGCTGACTGTTGCCGGAGCCTCTGATATAAATAGGCACTTAGTGCCGCAGCTAAAAGTCAACTGCAGGCCATCCTATTTGCCATAGTGAAGCTGAAGGAAAAGGCGGGAAATATTACGGAAGACCACAGGGGGCAAAGAGTTCACGATATTCACCGACTCTTTAGATGCCCTAAAGGCACTCACGGCGACGCCCAGAGTAGGCACGTGGGTGCATGATATTAAGGTCGCATGCGCATACCTTCATCGGGATTACGGCATGGGTGTGTGAGTGGACTGGGTCCCGGGGCACTCGGGCAGCATGGGCAACGGCGCGGCCCACAGTGCAGCGAGCGAGCTGTTACTTTCCCGCTCATCTCCCCTGGGCCTGTCCCTCTCCCTCCTGTGCGTCTGGATCCGGAGGAGGAGCGCGAGTGGCTTAAAGTGCAAGCCAAACAGGAGCTGAAGACGAAGGTACCGCACAATGCCCACCCTTTGCCCAAGGGGCTTCCTCACGGCGCGCAAGTCCTGGTGCATAAGGCCAGGACGGGCGCAGCACTCACCGAAGACGTCCTGGCTAAGTGGCGCGGGTACGCCGCTTCAAGGAAGACGCGAGGCCATCAGAGGCAACGTTTGGACAATGAGGAGGAGGAAGAGACGGAGGCGAACGTGATGTCAACATCAATGACGTGCAGTACGTGTGACATCGGTGCTCGACCGACAATCAGGCATCTATTGTGAGACTGTCCCGGTCTCGCGGCAGTCAGAGTCAAACACAAGGGACGCGGCATTACGTCACTGGAGACATGGACCACGCCGCCCCTCAGGCCGATGCCCGAAGAACTATCAACTCCTTATGGGAGTTCGTGCGCGAGGCCGGCTTGACCGGAAGGTTATGAATGTGTAGTTTTTTTTTTTCCTTGTGAACCCCGCCCTTGACCCTTACCCCTGCTTAGGCCATTGAGCCATTCTTTTCATTAAAGTTCATTCTCTCTCTCTCTACACCTTGCAGAGCATTGGCACGAGCGCGTGCGAACGCGCCAGCTGTAGACGAAGACGACGACGCTCGAACGCAATCATATGGTTCGCATAAATGCATATTCTGCAAGCGTGGCTGTATAGCCTATCAATAAATTTTAAAAAGAAGTGGCTGTATAGCCTAGTGGTTGCGACGCTCGCCTTGGGAACGTGGTTGCGCGGGTTCGAATCCCGACTCGGCAGGAAAGTTTCTTTTATTTCTTTCTTCATTGCTGCTGATGATAGTTTCTTGATACGAACCACAAATTATGGCTGGCTTAAACAGCTTCGCTGTTGAACGAGGAGGGCCCAATAATTTCCGAGTCAGAGACAGGCACAAGCTCTTCGGAAAGCCATCCGCTTTATTAATCTACAAAACTTTTTGGTACCCTTTTTCTTTCGTTTTCTTTTTTTGTTTCATATGGATCTCTCCTTTTCTCCTTCCCTTTAACGATGACAGCGTGGTGCCCATATTTGTATAAACGGCGAAGCACAATGATAACGTGGGTCTGCATTGACGATTACGCTAGAGAATTCACTCTGATTACTTCACTGAGACATAAAGACACTGAACTGCACTTGCGGGTGCATTCTGCAGAATGTCAATGTATCATGCTTTCTTGGATGTTATTGCGATTGTACAGAAAAAGCGTGCAATATTCGCTGAACTGAAGCCTCCAAATAAGTGAAAGATAGGTAGTACGCTACCAAGGATGAAACGTTCTCACTTTTATAAGAACTTGCTTCGATAACAGGAGCGAAGAACATGCTGTTCTCTCGAGCCAGGTTTCCCCGGATCGTTGTACCATTCGCCACCGCACACACTTTAAAATCACGGGCCCAAGTATAGAAAGCTGAATTAAAAAAGAAAATTTCCTCTTTCGCTTTCTCCCAATTGAAAACAGCGGCGCTAAGGTTGGTGCATGAAAAAAAAAAAAACACAATCGTCGCTCTCTCTAGGGGACATACGCTAATTCTGGTTAGAAATGCCTCCAAGCGTGTGTCTAGCGTTGGAACCAAATAACTATATTAAAAAGTAGAACGATATCTCAACACAGCTATTGAAATAAAGAATAAAAATACTACGGAGGGCCGATATTTCATATATAGGCTGTAGCGAACAGCCCAACAGAATAGGAAATATTTCTCAGTCCGTGTCAACACGTACTAAGAAATAGCACGCTGTTTAAACAAACCCAAGGAACCATTTTTCTTTCAGCTTGCACAATAATAGCGCGGTTTCCTGCATGCGTCACATATCAAATTAAATCCCCGAATTATTTGCAGCAGACCCGGTGGTTTTGCTGGCGCATTGATTTCTTACTTGTATAACGACCGAAATTACAACCAAACAAAAAGATAGAATAATTTTGTTGAAAGTGGTGGCTCGAAAAACACGCTCTGTGTTTTTCAGGAACATATATTTTGCAGCCGTTGTTTTAGGGCTCTGCAGGTTTGGATCGATGGTGTTTTATGTTTCTTTAGACGCACGCGGTGAAAAATTTATACTTTGAAATATTTTAGCGCATAGGCACATTTTACTGCGTGCCTCGTTCGTCCCTTAATCCGGTTTTTTATTTCGATATTTCGTAAGTTGCGTTTTCTGCTAGAGTGCAGCTTTTCTGTACCGCTGCTTTTACTGTAATATGCAATCTTGGCCATTTTTAGCACTAAACCACTCATCCTCAAACGTGTTATGAAGATATTTCACCGGATGCACGTTTTTTCTCACGACAACGCTCACTATTGGAACGATGTCGCTAGTACGAAACACTGAATCGATTTATGCCGCCTGCAGCTCTATGACGTGTACCTAAAGCACGGTACGCCCAATAGTATTGGATTCCGGTCCGTATAAACGTTGCCATCTTACGTGGGGACCATACTCGGAACCTCGTACTCAAGATTGGAACGCCACAGTCACTGCGCTAGTGCGGTGGGTGTACTGCAGTTCCAATAAGCTCATGTGTTTGGCAGCCGACCGTGGCAATACGTGGAATGTAATTCACTAACTCTTGGACCTTGGATTTCGTAGGAGTATTATGTTTTTTAAGGTGACATGCACAAGGTGCGACATTTGGCATAAGTAGACTTCAGCGTTGTTTGTCCGGGCCAGACAAATGAGTATACTACACAGACAGAAGCGCACATTAGAGAGCGTAACTTTCAAAGAATTGCGCATTTATATCAGGGCCCTTTAATATCGTTTTCTTACCACTGCAACTGTCTGTAGAAGTGACATTCGTTTTGTTAGTAATGTTTTTTTTTCATTGCCGTAAATGTAAACCGTCCTTTTTTTTCTTAAACTGTCGCGATTCAATATGCACCTTCGCATTTTAAACAACTTTCTTTAACTCATTACGATATATGTATACGGCATCACGTAGCTGTGCAGCGGCTATGTTGTAGGGGCCCGCGGCTTTGCCAAGCTGTCCATCTCAGCAGCTTTTTTTGCTCGTCTCCGGCATCATGCATATGTTTGATGCAAATACTGATAAACTCTTTATTATTATTATTATTATTATTATTATTATTATTATTATTATTATTATTATTATTATTATTATTATATTATTATTATTATTATTATTATTACTCTCTTCTTTTCAGAATTTTTATTTTTATTCATTTATTTTTTAATGATTTTCCCTGAGTGTCTTGTTTTTGCTTTGTAATGTATGCGTGCGCCAGCACTCAGACCTTAGGGTTGTTCCTGGGCACGTTAAATAACATGATTGATTGATTGATTATTATTATTATTATTATTATTATTATATTATTATTATTATTATTATTATTATTATTATTATTATTATTATTAGTATTATTATTATTCCTCAACTCGAATACGCGTCGGTCCGTCTGGAATGGCATTTCTAGATCTAACAGTGACATTATAGATCGGGTCCAGAAAAAGTTTCTAAGCATATATCATCACCGCTTTGCTAACACGGACTCTGGGCCCCGCTCTAGCACTGTTGGATTATTGCCATTGCCTTTACTTCGCTGCCGACGTAATCGTGCTGACCTGCTTTTCCTTTTCAAACTCCTTCACGGTATGCTCATGTGCCCCGAACTCCTCAGTTGTATCACATTTCGTATTCCGCGCAAAAATCACCAGAGAACACAGACGTTCCATGTTGCTGCCTGTCACCACCAACACTCAACCGTCCATAGAATACAGAGTCTCTATAACGCCCACTTTCATGACCTTGATATTTTTCACAACTCTTTGTCTTTGTTCTGCTCTCAGCTTTCCGTTGTTGTGTCTTAGTTTCACATATTGTTCAACTTCCCTTCTCCTCCTTTTATTATTTATGCATTTTGCGCCTTCGGTTGCATGTATGTACACTTCTCTTTTCAAGATTGTTAATTTTTTATTCATTTTTTTTACTGATATTCCCCTGTTGTATTTGCTGATATTGTCCCCTGCTGATATTTTTCTCAACTCTATGTCTTTGTTCTGCTCAGAGCTTTCGGTGTTGTGTCTAGTTTCACATATTGTTCAACTTCCTTCTCCATTTATTTATGTATGCATTTTGCGCCTTCGGTTACATGTATGTATACTTTTTCAAGATTGTATTTTTTATTCATTGTTTTTTTTTTCACTGATACTCCCCTGCTGTATTTCTTTTTCTATGTATACGTGCGCCAGCACCCAGACCTCGCGGTTGTTCCTGGGCACGATAAATAAATGATTGATTGATTGATTGATTGATTATTATTATTATTATTTGCAGAATTATATGCGTGCCATATCGTTTAGGGATTGGCTCTGGAAGCGCTGCAAACGTTCTCCTAAATATGAGGGATTACAGGCTGAATATAAAATGGCAAGAAACAGGGTAGTCGGGCTTTTGCGAACAGCGAAAATAGTGTATTTTTTCAATAATTTCAACCAATCGTGCAAAATTCCCGCGAACACGTGGTCTATAATAAATAATCTTAGGAGAGGAAGTGACGTGCCTTCTAATCCCATTGACTCATTTCCAGATGACAAAACAGTGGTAGTTAACGCATTCAACCGTTTTGTCTCGCATGCTTCTGAAAGCGTCAATGAGTTTCTTCGTACATACCCAGTCCAGCATGTACAGTGACCCATGTCGGCGTTAAACAGGCTCGTTGAAGAGAGCCACGCATGCGCACATCGCCATATACTCAGTGACCCAAGTTAATACGACGGTCGGTTTCGAACCCTCTTCCCTCACTACAGCAGCCCTATACACTCCCTATTTGGCTATGGAATACCGAGTAAGACAAGTAGGAGGAAAAACGGCTATGTACAAACTTAGACACGTGTAAACATAGTTTGAAGTTTTAAGTTTATTTTTGCTTCCATTACAGAAACAAGGAGCAGGAGCAAAAGGCTACAAAGTCCTGAGAAAAGGCTCCCGCTCCTGTTGACACTCAGCTTCAGCGGTACAAATGACAATACGAAATACTTCACACATGTTCATATCAAATTAGAGAGAGAGAAGTCATAAGGGAAAGGCAGGGAGGTTAACCAGGCTGAGCCCGGTAGGCTACCCTGCACTGGGGAAGGGGCAGAAGGGATTGAAAGAGGAGAAGGAAGAGAGAGGTTCACAGTTCACACCTCACACATTTACAGTCAAGCGCTTATGGCTAAGTTTCATCACAGGCGGTCAAGTGAGGCTTGTGCACTTCAAAAAGCGCAGCAGCGCCTTTGTAGCCCTGTACATAGAAGACGCACGAGGCCACGGGCCCAAGATCTTCTCCTCCGTAAAAGGCCTGTCGTCTAAGTGCCCCAAAGCAGTCCGAAGGGCAATCCTCTCTTCTTCGTATCTAGGGCAGTCACATAAGAGATGTCTGGTGGTTTCCTCAACACCACATGTGCTGCAGTTCGCACTGTCCGCCATTCCAATTAGGAATGAATAGGAATTCGTAAAAGAAACTCCTAATCGCAGGCGGCACAGTAAGGTTTCTTCACGTCGTTTAAAAGCGGGTAAAAGTCGTAATTGCATCTGTGGGTCCATGGCATATAGGCGCCGGTTGGTAAACTCTGGTGCATGCCATTTTCTTAGAGTTATAGTATGGGCAAGACTGCTGAGGTGCCGCGCTGCGTCCGTTCTTGACAATGGTATGGGGATTCTTTCATATTCGGGCACTGTAACCTCCTATCGATCTTCTCTTCCATCGGACTTCACGCCTGCCGCAATACCACCTTGTCCTTTGTGGTGTCTCCGGCAGCCACAAGTGCGGCTCTCCATTCCAGGAGTTACAAAGAAGTCCGACTTGCCAACTTGTGCCCTGAATCAAGCTGCTCTACATATGCTGCATGATTCCTACTTTGATCGAATTCACATTTATACAGATGGCTCTTCGACTCTGACCAGCTCTACTGGTGCGGTAGTTATTCCGTCGGCATCATTCTGCAAGAAGTTCAAGATCAGCCACGTCACAACATCGACAGGGTCTGAACTTGCCGCCCTCTGTAGCGCAGTGCTTTATGTGCACGAACAATCACCAAATAATTGGGCTATATTCTGTGACTCAAAGGCAGCCCTACAGTCACTTTTATCAGCTCTGCGCCGCAGCCCACATGAACAATTGGTAGCAGAGATACGAGTACGCTACCATCAAGCGGTGGTCAGAGGCCACGACATTGTATTTCAGTGGCTACCTGGGCACTGCAACATCACTGGCAATGAATGTGCCGACAAAGCTGCCCGTGAATCACATGACGAACATATCAAATTAAATGTCACATAAGCAGTATACAGATCACATGATGTATGACATGTAGCTTAAATCAAATTAATCCGGATAAGTAGCCCGGAATACAAAAGAAATATGCGCATTAAACAGTAGTTTAAATACAGATGATTAAGAATCTGTAGAATAAATTTCCTGTGACTTCAGTAAAAAATAACATAGGAGACGAAAACAAAAAAAGCATAACAGTATGACACGAGAATGATGCACATCATGCATATTCCATTTGATGCTCTTTAATATACAGTTTCATAGATTTTTTTGACAAAGTACAAAAATCAAGGGGACTTAGGCGATTTAGTAATTGCGCAACCTGGTAGCCTATATGTTGCCTGCCATAAACTGTTCTGAACTTCGGTATTACCCTAGTTTCATTGCGTAGGGAATACCGACATTTTGATTCGGATGATTTAGCTGTGTAGAGTTTGTTCGTTTTTATATGTTGGAATAGCCTATAGTAGTATATCTGGTTAGCTTTCAGTAAAGTGTGTTTAATAAACAAATCATGCGTTCGCAAATCTTGAAGCCTACCTGTGTAGTTTTCAAAGCATCTAAGGACTCTCTTTGTAATATTATCAATTGTTGATAGTTTTTTAGTATGTCGTGCCCCAAACGAGCAAGCAATATGTAAGTCGAGAGTAGAACCTGGAGTAATATAATACTTTTTAAGCCAAAGCGGAATCAATTCCCGGATTCTGTTAAAGCATCCCGTGATTTTACTAAGTTCTGCAGATACTTTTTTTACATGTGTCGTCCAGGACATATCGCTTCTAAACCAAATGCCCAAGAACTTATGAGCTTCTACTTGTTCTATTTGCACATCTTGAAACAATATTGTTAACTTAAAATTCATTGGTTTGTTAATAGGTGCAAAAATGATGTATTTAGTTTTGGTGATATTAAGTTGCAGTTTGTTGCTGTGCAACCACCACATAAGTAGTTTTAGGTAATTATTTATTGAAATCTGTAACGTTTGCAATGACTTTCCGGAAAAAAACACATTAGTAACATCAGCATACATAATGACACGTATACATGTTTATCTTTCGCCGATGGCCACTTTCCACCGGCTAACAAATGTTAAACGTTATCGCTCGGCGCAGGACGCGCCTGTATCGGAAGTTTCTAGAACGTTATCGATGCTTCTTTCAGTTGCCTGTTTTCACCGACGCTTATGTTATCGGATTGTATGAGCGACGCGAATTGTCTAGAACTTTCTGGTAGACACGCGCGTACCAGGGATTATTCTGGAACCTTCGATGACTCAGGTATAAAAGCCGACGCGTTTTGCCGCTGATCAAATTTTCGACGATCGCCGACTGTGTTCGCCGATATCGTTGTGCTTTGAGTGTAGCTTGCTTTTGTGGGCACAGGTTCGCCCAATAAACAACCAGTTTCGTCATACACAGTTTTACGACTGTTTTCTTCACCGTCACTACTACGTGACAATAATTACACTTTGAGAATATTGTATGTAAGAAAGATCATTTATGTACAGGTTAAACAACAAGGGTCCAAGTATAGATCCTTGTGGGACGCCTTGTAGTATCTTTAATTTCGGAGATTTGGAATTGTTAATAGATACATACTGATATCTGTCTTGTAAGTAACTTCGAATCAAGTCATGTGCTGTCCCTCTTATTCCACAATCATACATCTTAGTCAGCAAAATGTCGTGGTTTACAGAATCAAAAGCTTTTCTTAGATCTATAAAGAGACCAATGGTGTATAATCTTTGTTCAATGTTATTTATTATTTCATGTTTAATAGAGAGTAACGCTTCTTCACAGGATCTTTTTTTTTTCTAAACCCATATTGCACGTCAGACATAATAGAGTACTTTTGGACAAAACTATCAATGCAGACGTTTATGATTGAATCAAAAATCTTTGACATCACCGGTAATACCGATATGGGTCGGTAATTATTAAAAGTGTAGTCTGTGCCACCTTTGTGCACCGGGCACACTCTAGCCATCTTGAGTGCTTCTGGGAACACACCCTGTTCGAGCATACAGTTAATGGCATGAGTTAAAGGACTGCAAATTATGTCAATTACGTGTTTCACGGCAGCTGGTTTGATATCGTCGTAGCCTGCAGCTGCATTATTCTTTAGGTTACGCATGATGTCTGACAGTTCGTGCTCCGGAGCTGGTGTCAGTACAATAGAAGTAATTGAACTGCTTTTGTTGTACGCATCTACACTTGGATGTTCATTGTGCACAGTCGGACTATACTCTCCACTACGAATGAATTGGTGGTTAAGCACAGTAGCAGCTTCCTCATCATTTAGGATGCCTTGATTTGTGGTTACAACTACGGGTGCTGCATCATTCTTTCTTTGAGCAAGATTATTAACCGCCTGCCAGAACTTCTTTTTGTCGTTTGATACTTGGGAGAACAAATTGTCATAGTAACATATTTTTGCATATCTAAGTTCCGCATTGAGCTTGTTTCGATATATTTTGAATTCAGCAAGTTTCTGTGGGTCACGCGTCGTAACGAAAGAATGATGCATGTTGTTTTTAGCGGCAATCCTATTGAAAAGTAGGCGCGTAATCCACGGCTTTCTAATCTTTTTCTGGAGGTACGCTTAGTTGTTTTAATAGGAAAGGCTAGCTCGTAACATGGCAGAAACTGGCATAAAAATTGTTATATGCTTGATTTACATCACTTTGCTCGAAATCGGTTCCCAGTTTGTCTTTTCGATAAGAGAGCGGAAGTGAGCTAAAGGAATTCGGGTTGATATTCCGATATGAGCACACGCCCATTTTTATGCTTTTATCATTCGTCATTGGCAAGAAACAAACGTCGGCAGATGATCACTTATGTCCACTGACAAGTGACCAGCATAGCTACTTGGGCCAGGTGCATTCGTAATGGCGACATCTAACAACGTCGCGCTATCCGCCGTAATGCGAGTGGCAAGAATGATAAAATTTTCACAGCCATAGGCATTTATAGTTCTCTAAGTTCACGCGCATTAGTGTCATTTCCTAACATCTTTATATTCAAGTCACCCATTATGAGAAACATTGAACCAGTGTTATTTAGGTAGTTTAGTAGTTCATCAGTGAATTCAAAAAATGGTGTCTTATTTCCATTCGGAGGCCGATATATGACACATACGTAATAAGATTTCAAACACACAATAGGACATTCTACATGTTCATTAATAGTGGTGAAACTTGAAATCACCTCGTATTGCCGATGTTCTCTAAGATACATAGCCACGCCGCCACCGCGCCCACTAGTACGTGTGATGCCTTGGTATATGTACCCTTCTAATTGGGGTGGCTTTTCACTTTGTGTTAGCCATGTCTCAGTAAACATCAACACATTGAAACTGATGTCGAGACTGCCAAGAAATTCTCGCAGGTCATCTCCTTTGCCTCTAATACTTCGCAGGTTTAGATGCAAAGCTGCCATGAATTTATTTGGATTTAACTTAGAAACAGAAATATTAAATGAGTCATGATCGGGATACGTACAGCAGTTGTGACCGGGATTAGCCATGTATGTCGGTATTAGTACACAGACTTGTGTTCAGATAAATCAAGGCATTCACTCGACCATTTTATCAACATCATCCAAACAGATGAGACGAAGGACAGGTGAAGTTTCATTTCGCCTAGCGAAAATTTTCCCACCAGCTGTCTACACAAATTTGCAGCTAACAGCTCTTTTCTTTCTAATGCCAGCTCCGAGCAGCTGCTTTCCCTCTTTCGAGAAATGTTCATTGATGAACACTGGATTATGCTTGTCAAATCGAAGCATTGTTGTGTCAATTCTAGCCTTCTTTGATTTAGCAAGAATAGCATTCCTTTTGTCCCGACGGACAAAACGAATAATAATGTTGGACTGGTCATGCCTAGCAGTAGGAACTCTGTGGCAGACGTCTATGTCTTGCTCTTCAATTTTCTCTTTTATCAGTTCTCCAATATTTTTTTACCATTGATATTGGCTCACTGTCAAGAGGTATTCCCTTGATTTCTAGATGTTTAATCGCTGGTATGGCTCCAGTTCTTCCAGCCTGCGCGTCAGCTTTGCATTCTGTGACTTCAGTTCCTTGATTTCACACAGAATTTCACGCAAATCCTCTCTTATAAGCTTCAGTTCCTGCATATCATGCCTCAGTCCTTTAAGTTCATTCAAGGTATCCTTAATTCCATGCAACTCAGCGGCTAATTCACTCCGCAGATCATCAGCCTGCTTTTTAGTCATGATATGTAGATACGTACGCTATTCAACCAAGCAACAAATACAAAGTCTGGGCAGGGCAGTTTTCGTTCGGCAGCAGTGCACACGTTCCACGCTTGGCAATATAAATAGAAATCAACAAGCCTCACCTGAAAAAGCAGTTATCTTTTAGTTACGTGCTCAATGTGCACTGCTGCCGAACTACAAACACCGGTAGGTTCGTGGGCGCTTTTTGTAGCCAGCCGTAGCGTCCACCGCCACCAAGTGGACGATGCCGATCGCCTTGTTATCACCGCGGGTGTAGCCGATCAAACCCGTCCGACGATAATGGGTCCGCCGGCTGAAGTATCTCGGCAAATTTATCCTTTGGCCCACGCCTCGCAGCTTGAAACTTTCAAGGTCTGAAACAGCAGATATCTTTTAGTTACGTACTCAATGTGCACCGCCGCCGAACTACATAGTATCCGGAAATTGCGTGTAATACCCCAAGAACCCGAACGCATTATTACTTATCGGTTCAGTATCTTGCACCTGTATCATGAGCCCCGGTGGGTTCCATCTACTGCTCCGGGCTTTTCGTCTAAGCTTCTTTGAATGTACGACGTTCCCTACCACGTGGTTTTGCTAACTTCCCCTCCTAATTCTGTAGCTACACCCGTTACATCATCCCTGGATCTCCGTGCTTGCATCCGCGAGCCTGTGCATGATGACTGGCTTAAGCAATATAACAAATCCCTTAGCTGTGCCTGCTCCTAGGTTACCAATATGGCAGTGCTTGTAAGCCTCGGGTGATTGTAAGGAGGAAGACTGACACTTTAGCAAGACACGTCGCCACAGCATGGTTCAGACCCAGGTCTTCCTTCTTGTTGAGCCTTGGTCTTGCCGCACTATTTCTTCCTGCCATTCGATGGACGGGAATAATCCCACATGACAGCTGTCATAAAGATAAAATAGTATATTTAGTACAATTTCTTATGAAAAAACTTGGGGATTAAATGGTTGAAAACGATCATAGGCCCGCCATTTCCAGCCCAGTTACGTTGCAACATTGCGAACTAAAACTGGCGCTGTCACGGAATTTCGCTGCGCCAGAAGGTGCACAGAAATTATGGCATGATATGATCTATAGGCTGTCGAGACCCCACCTTAGCAAGCCATGAGGTTGTGGATACTAGGAAAAGTAGAAGTTCAAAAGCCGGGGCAGGGTATGTGCCTTTTCATCGCTCCGTTCGACGGTCATTATCAGCACCGATATCACACGTTCGAATGGTACCATGCTGGGTTTAAGAAGTGAGAATTTATTCGCACTTACAATGCTTAACAGTACATTACAATCTGTGCCTCGTCATACAGGAAGAGAGCCGAAGTAGGCAGACTATTGTGCTGAGAATTATCACAAAGAGCGAGAAACTTCGCATGGCCGTAAACAATTACGCTATTTTACTCCTAACTATAGCCGTTACATAGTTGTCGTATCTAATTGCGCGTCTTCACTGAATCGTTTAGAGAAATGACCCAAGTCAGCTTTATCGGAGCCGATGGCCCTACTGAATGTTTTGAAAAATATTGAATGAAACAATCAGAGGGCCCAATAATTTCTGAACGAGACGCAAGAGCAAACGCTTCCTAATGACCAACATTTCGTATGAGTGAAACACGTTATCTTTCCTTTTTCCTTCATATGAATTCTTGTTTTATCTCTTTTCCCCTTAATGAGTGGTTCACAGTTTACAATTTTTCCTGATGGCAAAGCACAATGATAATAATGCGACCGCGTTTCTAGGTTACGCTAACGATTCAAGTGCGATTACTTTACTGAGGCATCAAGACATTAAAGTGCACAAACGGGTGCTCCCTGCGCAATGTCGATTTGGGCCGGTTTTTCGGACCTTGCCGTGAATGAATTAAAAGGCCCGTGAAATCCGCAATGTTGAAACATGTGTATTAGTGAAAGATAAATAATCGGTAACAAGAATCAAACATTTTGACGTTGTTCGATACCAGGACTGAGCACTGTTCTCAGGAAACGGATTTCATTGAATTGCTATACCATTCAGCACCTCGACATATTGGGAGAACTGTCCTAGATAGCATAGCTGAATAATGAAAGAAAATGTGTTCTTTTACTCCATAATAAATGGAAAATGTGACGCTAAAGATCTTGTTTGCAAAGGGTTCTTGATCTGATGAGCATATTTCTCTATAGGACATACCATGCTATTTCCGGTAGAAAATGTCTGCAAACGTGATTCCACTTTCAGAACCCAATATTTAGATCAAGGCGACTAGAAAATATGTGATCATTGTTATACGAATATGACTAGGAAATCAGTGTGAGAGTGCGTATTTCATGCATAGGCTGTGGTGGACTGCGCGCCAGAATAGGGAAATGAGATGGGTTTGGCAAGGACAAAAAGTACTATTGGTTTAGAGATAACCAACGAAACATTTATTTTTAAAGCTTTACGCCTAAAGACAGTCTGTTGTGCACACTTCAGATGCTAATAAAAAGTCCCGAATTCTTCGGAGCTGTGAGCGCAGTTTTGGTGGCGCAATCATTCCGTGCCTGTCGCTGACGTTTCTAGCACATTATATGGACAGAAAGCACAAACATAAGAACAAAACGCCTATCAATTTATTTATTTACCCTCAGGGCCGAAACATTACAGAGGGGAGTGGGTAGAGAACAAACATAGTGCACAATAATATGACAAGGTTATAATAATATGACTTCGCAGAAGAACATAATTTTGTACCTGTTGTTTCTTGGGAGGCTCTGGAGCTTCGAATCGATGGCGCTTAGGTGTGTTTAGAACGACGTGGCGAAGATGAAGCTGTATAATAATTGCGCTGATCGCCATCGAAGGCCCCTGCTATTTTTAGCCCTTAATCCGACCTGTTCTTCTATTCTTTTATTTCTCTTATTTGTAAGTTGTGCTTTCCGCAAAAGAGAAACTTTTTGTACCATTCGTTATACTTTATTTAGTTATATCTTAGGCATTACAAAGCTCCACGTTGGCTATTTAAAAACGCGCTTTGAAAAGATTGAACCAAATACTCGTATTTTCCCGAGTAATAGGCACACTATTTGAACTCTGAATTGGCTACAGTTTATCATTAAGTAGCGATGGTTACCTTGGCGATTGCGCTCGCAGGCTATGAGAGGTGCTATTGCCGGAGGCACTGGATCAATTTATGCTGCCTGGGGTTCTTTAACGTCCATGTAAAGCACAGTCTGCGTTCATATTTTAGATTACAATCCATCGAAACGCAGCCACCGTGTTCATGGATCAAACCCACAATCTGGCGCTCAGCAGCAGAACGCAATGGCCACACAGACACCGTAGTGGCTTAGCTGCAGTTTGAGCGTACTTATGCACTTAGCATCGGGCAGTGATAACGTGTGGGAGTCAGTACAGCAACAAACCGTTGGCTGACAAGAGGAATATGCAACGTGTAGTAGGCTTCAATTATTAGCTATTCCTCTGTGAATTTGACTCCTCAATGACAATTATCTGGCGAGCATTTTTCGTTTCTATACTTAACAAATTATGCTGAAATTCTTGCGAGATTGTTATGAGGCTCAGAAAGTAGTGATGTCGCTACTTAGGCAAAGCCTGAGTGCGACTTTATAGCACGAAGTTGTTTAGGTAGAAGGAAAGAGAAAATAATATTGCACTCAAAACGCACAGTGTATACGCATAAAAATAAACTGATACCCGCTCACGTTGTTTGCTCAAGCCAAAAAGTCATTGCGAGTTCTTGCAATCTCATGAAAAAGTGTACCGCGAAGCGTTGCGCGTAAAAAGTTAGAAAGAGTAGTGAAGAGTGGCACAGAGGTTGATGACAGCTAAGGGTCGAGTACAAGGTGGCTCAGTGGCCGAAACAGACGAACCATCGTGACGAAGATGGTACTGTATCCTGGTCGCCCCCAAGCGAAAGTCATGGAGCAGCCTCAGGTGCACCACTTCGTGTGGAAGCAGAGGAGAGGAGGTCGCGGTTTCCACACAGGGCTCGGCTGCCGTAGCGACCTCCTTAACACAAAGCCTTCACGTACACCCGATTATGTATACTAGTACGGCTGGTGAGTCATTTTTATTGATTGTTACATATTGGGTACGACTATAAAGAAAGCTACAAATTCAGTTGAATAATAAAGGGTCAATGTTTAGAAGGCTTAGCTTATAGATAAGTAATTGGGGATTAGCTTTACCAAAGGCTCTAGAAAAATGTAAAGAAATATAATCCTTCGCAACCCCTGAGTCCGAAAACGCATGCGAAACATTAGTAAATGTTAATTGTTGTGTTTCACAAAAAAAAAGAGATTTCCTGAACCCGTGGAGGAAGAAGAAGCCACGGAGTGCGGATGGCCGTCGGGTGGACTCCGCAGTTTTCATATGATTCTCGGTGGAAAATCACAATCTCGCGGAGAATATCCAGTGATAATCGAAAGAAGAAGTGCCAAGGACCCCAAGGATACCATTCTCTACCAGGTGGACCCATTTTTCGGCCGTCAATGGTTCTTTTTCTCCCGCTACGTGTGGCGGGAGAGCTAAGCCTAACGCGAATGCCTCAACGCCAGTGCCTCCACCGTGGCGATGGCTGAGAGAGCTTGATCTAGCGCGCCGACGGAGTTGTCCGGGGCCCCTCGTTCCCCTACGAGAGTTTTTACTGCTGCCGTAATGGAGCTCATGAACATGGAAGACAAATGCAATGGGAGGAGTTCATGAACGTGGAATACAAAGAAGTGCAACGGGAGGAGCTCATGAACGTAGAAGACTAAGAAACGCAACGGGAGGAGTTTGGAAAAGAATCAGGCTGGTGTGAAGTTAGAAGAGACGCGAAGAAACGATGCAGCAATGAGGCCGGATTGGTCGGAAACAAGCACCATAGAAGAAGCTTCGTCGAGGGGGCAGCAAGACACAAATGGAAGAACGAACGCACCGTGCGCCAAATCATCACAGCAAGTAGGATGCCTAGCCTACCGAAAGAAGATTACAGAGTGATAGTGCGTCCACGTGGCGGACTTAACCTCTCGGACTACAAGCTGGATCGCATTTACTGCTGCCTGCGCAACGCTGCTGGTTTCGGTCGAGAGACAGCGGAGGAAGACAGCATGTGTATAAACAGCAAGCAAAACATAGTGGTGCTCAGCACGCCATCCGAGGACCGGGCCAGGAAATATGGAGCTATCTATAAGCTCCGCTTTGGAGAACGAGAATTTCAAGCAAGCGCTTACAGAGCAGCTCCTGATAACACATCCAAGGATCTCATCAGAGGAATATCCAAAGAGGAGAGTCCGGAGGACGTAGTGACCAGTCTGATCACACCGCGCAATCATGGGGTCTTGCACGCCAAGAGAATAGGTAAGAATAGGTAACACAGACAACGTGATCGTGTTATTTGAAGGTTTTCACGTCCCAAGCTATGTGAGATATGGAGCGATGCTTATTCGATGCTCCTTGTATAAAAAGCAGATTGACATATGCTATGGATGTGGAAGAACAGGGCACAGGGCTGACGTGTGCCCCAAACCTGAAGACAAGATTTGCCGAGGGTGCGGGTGCAAGAATCCACAACACGACCACAACTGTCAAGCGGAGTGCCAACTCTGCGGCAGAGACCACCTCACGGGAGACAACAAGTGCGACGCAAGATACAAGATACCGTACCTGGTCAGGAGACGTCGCTGGGAGCGTCGGAGGAGGGAGCAAGGATATGCCGAAGAGGAAGAGTACTACTACCACAACAACAAAGAAGCCAGAGGGATCAACAACAACAATAACCATAACACGATATCGAGCAAGTATTCATCAACCGACAAAGAAACAAGCAGGAAAAACTACGGGCGTCACCATGGGAGAGACCGCTCCAGTTCCTTCCTGAGACTGTCCGGGGAAGCCGGCCGCGGCCGCTCCAGGTCCAGGTCCAGGACTAGATCCCGGACCAGATCAAGGTCGAGGCCGAGGTCCGGTTCGAGCACTTCTCGAGGGGGAGGCGGGAGCAAAGCACAGGTGAGCTGGGCAAGCGTAGTCTCCGGCCCTGCTACTCAACCTCCTAAAGCTAAGGGGTCCGCCCTAGAACAGGAAATGAAAGAGATTAGAAAGATGTTAGAACAGATTACTTGAGAGAATGCAACGCTTAAAGAAGAAATCAAGCATCTTAGGGCAGAAAACACGAGGCTGCAGCAACAACAACAACAAAAAAAAAAAAGAATAGCAACACACCTTCCGCCAGTAGGACGGTGACGCCTAGTCCAGCTCCAACACCCGTTCCCGCACAAGTGAACGGGGAAGCACCACCGCACAAAAACAAGGCGCAAGAAACGATTGAGGAAAAGAGCGACTTTACAATCAGCGAGGTTATGGGAACGTTTAAAGAAATGTTTGATGGGATACAGCAACAAATCAAAAACACGTATGTAGAGATTAAACAACGATTCGATGGGTTAGAAAATAGAGTAGCGGCAGTAGAAAGCATATCAAAGGATATTCGGCTGATAGGCGCCGGACCCGTTAAAAGCAAACCGTATAGCAGACCGACTGCGGTGGAAAATAGCAAGGCCACCGGGAAGATCAGATATGGCGCCGCGTAACCAATACACGATTTGGCAATCGAACTGCCGCGGGTATCGTCGCAAGCAAGGAAACCTGCAGCAGTTCATAACAAGCAAGGAGCCGCCAGATGTCATCGCCCTGCAGGAGACCGGGAGGATCGCAAAATTATCGGATTATAAATCTTACAGTGCTTCCGGCGAGAAGGCAGCCGTCACGACGCTGGTACACAGAAACCTCGTGGCTGTCGAGCACGATACCGGAATGCGAAGCATAGACCACGCCCTTATTGAAATAATTCCCTCCCGCAAAGAAGCGGGAAGTCTATTTATTTGGAACATATGCAGTCCACCCCGGCACAAGCCGAAATTCGGTGCACTCTTCCGCAAAACGTTGAGCGTAGCCGACAAACAGGCGCTGGTCGTGGTCGGCGATTTTAACGCGCCACACGCTGCTTGGGGATACAGCTCAGGGAACATTAAGGGCCGAAGCCTATGGGCAGACGCTCAGCACGAAAGACTAACGCTCATAACTGATCCTCAAGTACCCACCAGAATAGGAAACAGTGTAAGCAATGACACGACACCAGATCTCACGTTTAGAAAAAACGTAGTAGATTCTGGATGGAAAAACATGCAGGAAAGCTTAGGTAGTGACCATTACATCGTCGTCACAACGGTACAAGCAGGCCCAAAGAAAAAGAGGGGCAGAGAACTGAAACTTGTAGAATGGGACTCTTTCCGCAAAATCTGAAAGGAAGATGCGGAAGAGAATTTAACGGACATCGAGAAATGGGCAGAGAGACTGCAAGAAAGTGTTAAACGAGCTCGCAAAACAGTTCCAAAAAACGCAGGATTAGAGGAGATGGATAGCAGATTACTGCATATGTGGGAAGCGAAAGGTAGTATGCTGAAAATATGGAAAAATCAAAAACATAATCGGAAATTAAGGAAGAGAATTGCGGAACTAGACAAGCAAATCAAAGTTTACACGAATAGGTTAACCCAACAAAATTGGGAAGCCACGTGCAATTCGATGGTGAGGCAAATGGGTATGTCCAAGCCCTGGAACATTCTAAGATGCCTCTTGGTTGCCGAGAGTACAAAAACTGTACAAAGACACAATGTGCAGAAGGTTATACACAGCTACGCAGGTACAGAAGAAGATCTCTTTCGAGAGCTCCATAAGATGTACGTTGGAGATGCGAATAGGGAACGACTCCCGGATTAGAGCGGCAATGAGAATCCTGATCTCGATGCTCCCATTACGGAGGCAGAAGTGAGATATGAACTTACCAGACTGAACCCGAAATCTGCACCAGGGCCTGATGGGATAACAAACAAAATGCTCAGAAACCTCGACGATGAATCCATCCGAGCTCTCACAGACTACATAAATAAGTGTTGGGAGCAAGGTGACATTGCAAGTCAATGGAAAGCAGCTCAAATCATCTTTATACCGAAGCCTGCAAACTACAACTGACAAACTAAAGGCCCATATCGCTAACACCCTGCGTCGGTAAACTCATGGAACATGTGGTTATCACACGCCTCACGAGATACATGGATGATGGAGGACTTTAACCACATAGCATGGTTGGATTTCGACCAAAGTTATCGACGCAGGATATTATGCTCCAACTGAAACATCACATTATAGATGCGGGCGCGAAAACTCTAGATACCAAGGTGATACTAGGGATCGATCTAACAAAGGCCTTTGACACTGTCACGCACAAGGCAGTACTACAAAATCTCGAAGAGCTGGATGTAGGACGTGAAACATACGCGTACATCAAGGACTTCTTGACGGATCGTACGGCAAAGATTACAATTGGGGGAACCAAATCGTGGGAGATCAAACTAGGGAATAGGGGTACTCCGCAGGGATCGGTCCTATCCGCCTTTCTATTCAACGTGGCAATGATTGGTCTTCCTGCGAGACTCGAAAAAATAGAAGGACTCGGACACAGCCTATACGCGGACGACATTACCCTCTGGGTGGCGGCTGGAATTGATGGGCATGTGGAAGAGATCATCCAAACAGCAGTAAACACGGTCGAAGACTACGTCAGAGACAAGGGACTGCGATGTTCCTCTCAAAAATCAGAACTTCTGCTCTATAGACCCACGTGCAGAGGTCGAAAAAGCATTAAGGAAAGGCCGGACGTTGCGGTCACAGCAGAGGGCACCAGGATACCGATAGTGGAGAGCCTAAGAATACTGGGACGCCGCATATCCGAAAACGGCCATAATGGAGAAACCATTAGACTACTAGATAATAGTGTTCATCAAACAATTCCAAGCGGATATCCAATAGAAACAATGGCAAGAAAGAGGACAATCTTATTCGATTAATAGAAACATTCGTAATCAGCCGTATTGTATATGTGGTCCCTTACCTTAAGCTCTACGCTGCGGAGAAAGCCAAGATAGAATGCATCATTAGAAGGGCGTATAAGCAAGCCTTGGGACTTCCAGGAAATACGTCAAACGACAGGTTGCTAGCACTCGGAGTGCACAACACGTTAGACGAACTTATTGAGGCCCAGAGAGTGGCGCAGTATGAAAGACTTTCGCAGAGTTTGACGGGCAGACACATCTTAGACGACATGGGAGTATCCTACGAAGCACAGCACGGACTGCGGGGAGACATCCCAAGGAAAATAAGGGAACATCTCTCAACACTCCCAATCCCCAGAAACATGCACCCGGAGTTTCACGAAGATAGAATAATCGCAAGAGCGAGTAGTAGTGCTAGGGACGTGGTCTATGTGGACGCGGCGGAGTACACAAATAGAGTATGTCGATAGTTGCTATCAATCTAGAGGGTGACTCCAGAGTTAGTGGCACTGTAAAAACAGGAAAGGTTGAGGTGGCGGAGGAGGCTGCCTTAGCACTGGCAATAACTCCACGGAAACCAACATCATAGTCAGCGACTCCAAGACCGCCGTCGAGAACTATGCCAAAGGAAGAATCTCGCCGGAAGCGCTAAGAATTTTAGGTAACTATCGTGAAGATCGAGATGTTTACATTTTATGGGCACCCGCACACTCCTCCCTTCCCGGGAACGAAATAGCGCACAACCTGGCTCGAGAACTGACGGACCGAGCAGGTGACACGCGAATACTGGGAACGGAGAGATACCGGACGACCAGCTTTACCGAAATAACCAAACACTATGAATTGGGCATGGCCCGTGTCCCCCCGGGCACACTCCTCGCTAAGTAGACGGCAAGCGACAACATGGCGCTTGTTGCAAACATAAACATATCCGAACCCGGTGGCCTACCACTATTACTATCCAGAACTTTACACCGATAGATGCAGATTCTGCCAAGAAAGGGCGGATTTGCAACATATGGTTTGGGCTTGTCCTGGGACACCCACACAGAATAAAACGCACAAGACCAGAGAGCAGGGGGAAGACCGCGCTGCTCAGCTCTGCACCGGAAGACCAAGTTAAAGCAATGCCTCACAAGTCTGCTGTACAAAAATAAAGTTTATTCCTCCTCCTCCTCCTGAACCCGTGTTGATAACAACTAAAAAAAATTGTTTGGTTCAAGGAAATTTGCAAGGTGAGTGAAAATGATATGTCGACAAATTTAGTAAGGTACCAAGCCTAATGAAATGGGTCTGTAATTCGATCGGTTATGTGGTTTCCCAGATTTGAAAAGCGCCAGTGTTGTGTTCTTCTCTGCCTAAATCCCCGATTTAAAAAGCGGAATCAGCTTACCGGTTTTCCACCCAATGGGTGGGACACTGTCGTTAAGTTATCTAATAAACATAAAGGTAAGTATTATGGAGCTGTATTCTGCAGTGCTTTGGAGTAACTTGGAATTAATACCATCAGTACGACAGGACAATGACCCCTCTATCTTGGAAATTCTGGCACAGATGCCTGTTGGGTCGAGGGTAATGGGATGCATCGCTAGAAAGTTTACGGATAAAAAGGGGGATAGTCGCTGATATTTGCTGGGCAGAATGTTTAAGCAAACGTGTTGTTAAGCAGGAAAGCATGAAGATGATTCGGAACTTGATTGCCTGAATCGTTTAGCAGGCTTTGGTACATTTAATAATGTCCCAGAAGCGTTTGGGGTTCATTTTTGTCAGAAACGGTATATGGTCGAGGTAAAGAAGTTAAACTTGGACCTTTTTAAAGCGTTTGTATAGGCTTTGGCAGCGGATATGTATGCTAACCATCTATTAGCGTTTAATGATCTTTTGGCAGAACAGAAAAGTAGATATTTTTTGTCTGATATTCACTTCAGATGGTTGTTGCACCAAGGAGCGTTAGAAGATAACGCGTATATATTACAGCATGTGCGTTGGATATGAATATTCTTTTATTCAGAAAGTATATATATTTGCGTTAATCAAACTGGGCTTCTGCATATGAGAAAGAGCCAAACTAAGCCAGAGATTGTGCGGAGAGGGATCCAATGAAACGAAAGCTTTCACGCAGGAGCAAACAACTACACGGTCCATCGCTTAAATATAGCCGTTACGCATTCCTCTGTAATTACACGTCTGTACGACTTCATTTTTAAACACTACCGAAGTCCGCCTTACCGAAGCCGCAGGCGCTACTGTTTGCTTTGGTTAATAAAAAAAAAAAAAGGCGAGCACGAAAGGACCGAATGACTTCCGAACCTGAAACAGCCACATACCCTTCGGAAAACCACGCGTTTTTCTGAGTGTAAGATTTTTCTCTGTCGTTTTTGCTTAGTATACCTAATGGTATCGCCTCTGTTATTTTAACGCGCACGACGTGGTTTCCGATTTTGTCATGACGAAGCAAGTACAACGATAATCGCGCGTCTTCGTCGACCATTACGCGAGCGAATTCACGTTCCTTCAACCGCAAAAGACATTAAACAGCTATGACCGGCACCTTCTACACAATGTAGATTTCGGTAGGTTTCTTGTTATCGCGTACTGAGCGCAAACGCGTGCCGAACTTCGCAGAACTGAAGCCTCCGAATCAGTGAAAGGAAATAGGGTAGGAAGAACGAAACATTTTACTTTTACTTTTATTTTTTTACATGTGCAACCACATTCGATAACAGCAGCGAGGAACGTGCTGTTCTCTCGAGACAGGGCTTATCGTTATACTATTCAGCGCACGGACCCACTTTAAACAGAAAGTGTAGTCGCAGGGTTGAAGAAGAAAATGAGGCATTAATAAAACAGTCATTCTCTGCTTGCACAAGAAATGAAAAATGTGATGTTAAAAATGGTGCTTTCCAAACAGCACAATCACTCTTGCAGACAAGACAACTTTTAATGCTGCCCCCCCCCCCTCCCCCTAAAGATTTGCGCATTTTTCACCACGGGAGCTAGCAGTCCATTTCCGGTGGGAAAAGGCTGCAAACGTGTGTCCAGCTTCAGATCCAAATAACTAGAGTAAAATGAGGAGAAGATATCTCAGGGCTTCTATTTGCATTCAAGAACAAAACTGACAAGATTGTTCGTATCTTATATATAGGGATCACGCGAAGGGTTTCACCCACGCCTTCCTCTTGGGAGAATGCGCTGACCAGTTCAGAACCGCAAGATCAGCGATGCCTTGCCGCAGCGGGCACGCGGAGAGGCACGATCCATTGTGGCCCTGCACTAACAGCTCTACCTTACGTTGATCGTGCCCCACTCTAATACGAAAAAATGTATCTCTCTCTCTCTTATGCATAGGCCGTAGTGAACAGTTTCCCAAAAATAGAGAAATAACGCTGCGTTGGGACACACTACAAGAATTACTTTCTCAAGCATTTCACTTTTAAGTTTTCAGCGTAAAGAGAATATCTAGTGCACGGGTCATACATCAAATTAAAGCCCCGAATTATTTCCAGCAGTCACAGAAGTCATGTTGGCGCAATATTCTTTGCTTGTCGATGATATCTCAGCGGATCGAAACTACAATCACGGATATCGAAGCTTACGAATAGGGTACAAGTTTTGAATGCGAAGAATTTCTTTGCTAGGTTAGAGCAAGGTCATGCGCTGTAACGTGCCAGTTTTGTTGCCGAAAGATGTGGCCCTATCTCGCAGGTTGTGGAGCTTGAAAAGCCGCTGGACAAAGTGCAAAGGAACACCGGCTATAGTACGAATTAAGGTGGCCCGTGGTGGCGGGTGAGGCATGCGAGCGCAGACGTGAGCTACAGCACCTACATGTCATCGTTGTCATGCTGTCGTCGTTTTATTTATTGTCGTCTATTTATTTGCCTCCATGACATGGCAATCATTCATTCGTTGCCATGTCATCTTACGGCATTTGTTACTGTCCCTGCGTTGTCATATATCGCCGTCATCACGCCTTCAAGCGAACGTCCTTATACCATAATCGTCAATTCATCGTCGTCATGCTATTGGGAACAACTGGTCATCATCACAAAGTCGTTGCTATGTCATCGTCGTCATCGTATCCTCGTCGTTATGCCCTGCGACATAGGTTCGTCCCTCTTCTTCCAGCCCTGCGACAACTGCTTCAAGTTCTCATCTCTTTTGTGGCGGAGCTACACTGGACGAGGTTGAGCAGTTTCGCCTGGCTCCTGGAGAGCCGTGCTGCGCATGCGCAAGGAACAGTGACGTCACACGACGCACAGCTGGCGCGCCGAAGCCGCCGCCGCCGCGCGCGCCTCGCCGGTCTGTGCATTCCAGAGGAGTAAGGTCATAGCCGCGGCAGACGCACTGGCGCTGGCGCGTGCCCAGCTGTGCGCTTCCGTTGCGCAGTAGCCAAGTCTGACGCTGCGCCGGAGCTGCTTGATAGCGCCTCTCAATTTGTGCGCATGCGCAGAGGTATCATTGGGGGTATACATATAACGGGGCGTTTGCCAGTGCGGTATAGCCATGGAGAAGGAAAACGAAATTGCTGTTAAGCGGCGCAGAAGAGCGGAGAAGCTTAACTCATCGGATCCCGAAGTAGTTGCCTCGCAATTAGCGGTTGAGCGTAGACAGAACGAACAGAAGAAGGCTAAACGTGTTGCGGAAACACCGGAGAAAAGGGAGCAACGTCTAGCAAAGCGGCGTCGCCAGGAGGCTGAGCGACGTGCCCGACCATCTCACGCTACGTATATCCTGACATAGCCAAGCTTAGCCACTGCAATTTTTTTGGTGTTTTCAGTCGAGTGCCCTCTTCTGCACTCGCAGACAAGGGCGCCGCAACCAGCATTATCCGTTTCCTTTTTTTTTTAGTTTTTGTTTTGTGGTCTGCTGTACTCTCGATGGAAGGTCTGCCATGATTAAACAGCGCGGAAAACAAGCTTTCTAACGCGTGCATTGACTCCGTGTTCGGTTTGATGCCAACTCTGCGGCCTTGTCTTGAATACGGGGTTCCTGGGCGCTCTTGACGGCGAGCGCGCTCCACCGTCACGAGAAGAAAATTGATTTTCTTTTTAACAGCGAAGCTGTTTAAGCCAGCTGTAATTTGTGGTGCGTAGCCGTGGTAGCCATGGTAACCCGGAGGAGGAGGAGACCACGTGCATGTGCACGCGGCCTCCTCCTCACCAGCTCCCTGCGTTCCCGACCCCTGACTCTCTTCTCTACGCGGCGCGGTGAGCAAGGAGGAAAAAGTTGTCGCAGTTTCACCTGAAAGGTGAAGCATCAATTGCGATAGCAAATTTGTAGAGAGATATACGGAGTAATGATATTAGCTTTATCAGCTGTATAAACTTGGACATGCAGCAGCACCGGCAACGCGCCGAACTGTTGTCGACGCCGTCGGCATTTTGCCCGCGTTCGCTCAAAATGCGTGCGGCGTTGGTGACTGTTGCCGGAGCCTCTGATATAAATAGGCACTTGGTGCCGCAGCTAAACGTCGCCTCCCTTCCCTCCCCCTTCCCCCCCTCCCCCACGGCCTCTCGCGCATCGGAAGAAGGCGCGTTTGCTCTACATATATGGTGATTGTAAAGGAGGAAAGAGACGCCTACTTCTGCAGCCCTTAAGGAAGCACGGCGCAGAACGCGCGTTTGTTCTCCGCCGTGCGTTCACTCCCCGTGAAAGAGCGCGTCCCTCGCGCCCTTTCACTCGCACATACAGCGTTCGGCGGCGCGCGGCCACGATTTCATCTCCATTGACGTCATACGGAACCTCACGGCGACGGCGACGGCGACGGCGACGCCGACGGCAGAAATCTGCTTTTGAGTGTCCATATAATTGCTATCGCAATAAAAAAAAGCGACAGCTTACACTAGGCCGCGGCAAGCTCAAGACACAGCGAAGCTGGCCGATTGATATCGAGCGGCTAGCCTCCAACGCGTTCGGCGTCCGCAAGCATAAGCGTTCTTGGCACTGTTCCAACCTTGGTTAGGCTACGTGCGTTTGTGGCATGCCAGGAACGCTGTCGCTCGTAGGCGCCGACGCGTCCAGCGCTAGTCCCGCGAAATGTCGCCAACGCGTTCGGCGTCGGCAAGCGACAGCGTTCTTGGCACTGTACCAAACTTGGCTGAGCCAGTGCCTGCGTTTGTGGTATGCCAGGAGCGCTGTCGCTGGTAGGCGCCCTGGCCTAAAATTTGGACGCAAAATGTCGCGAAAGGGAAGGTACCTCCGAAAATGATCGCACGAGAATACCTTCCTACATTCGTAGTTAAGTTAAACCAAGTTAAGACCTAGCCGCAACCTAGTTCATACCTAGTAGTAGCAGCCAGTAAGCTTCGCTGTGCCTACGCTTTGCGCGACCCAGTGCAAACTTGCCTGATTTTTATTTTCTTCGCTTTTCGGTGCAGATTGCAACAAAACTTACGGGTGAGCTTCTTTATACGCCTAGGAATCCAAAATCACCGAAAATTAGAAAATGTGTGTTTTTGGCGAACATCGTGATTTTAGCCACGCGCCCCCTTACGCCTAATGCAATTATATTTTTGACCCCTTAAAAAGCCCAGCTTAAGCTTATGTAGATATAGAGGAATGTAGATATTGGCGAAATGTGGCGTTTAATATACAAACGGAAGTGTCAGGAAGTGTCACGAAAAGCTAACGAGAAATAGCAGTTTTCGATACGGAAAGCGAAAAAAAAAACGCCAATATGGCTCGCCAGAAGTGGCGCGTGACCTTGCTCGTGGCCTCGGCATGACCTACGAGATTACGCCGGTGCGCTATTGCAAGATTGGAGGCCACGTTGCTGGGTGGCGTAGATACCGCATTCGCTGTGGGGTGCCGCGATGCGCCCTTTTGCCGTAAGGACGTTCAGAATTAACGCAAGCTCTGAGTGGTCGCTGTGGTTCTCCATGTATGGCAACGCGAGCCAGGTAGAGCACCGGTGCCAGCGGCACTCTGAAAAATCTCGGGCGTGGCGTGCTGGGACTTGCGTCATAGTGACACCACCAAGGGCGGTATTCTGTAAGAGTCTACCTAATGGACTGTCCATTTCTGCGACCGTTGATTCGCTGCTGCTTGACGTGCAGGAAGGAGACTGGCTGGCACCTTCCTGCACGTCAAGCTGCAGCGAATCAACGGTCGCAGAAATGGACAGTCCACTAGGTAGACTCTTACAGAATACCGCCCCAGGTGCCTGCTTCGTCTGCTTTCAGCTGCTTAAACGCTGCCGAAAAGAAAGAAGAGAAAAAAGAAACGCTTCCATGTCTACCTGTGAAAGTTGATGTACGGCGATACTGTTGCCGACGTAAGAAAAGCGCCACCACCCCAATGGACGTTAAGCCCAGAACACACGTACGCTTGCGGACGCGCGCAAGCTCGCGTCTACGTGCCTTGCGGTTGCCGCGCCTAGCGAGGAATGACGGTTTTCATCCACAAATACGCGCGACGGCGCGCGCTCACTGGCCTCACTTGTTGACGCCTTGGCAGACGCCACTTCGTTCTTCGTTGTTGACAGTGTTTCAAAATGTTTCGATATTTATAAATGTAATTGTTATATTTTTAGAACTGTTAGATCAGCACAAGAAGTGAAGAAGAAGCACTTTCTTGCATGTTATAAATCTGCTTAACTGAGAGTTGAATGTACCACACCGTAGCTGCGTAGCCAGGCGCGCCGGCGCGAGGCAGCTCAAGCGCGCAATATCAAAGAGGAGCTGATCATCGAGATCCCTCCGCGTTTCGAGGCGTACGAGCCGTGCCGCACCGTCTGCGCATGCGTGGGCGCGCGGACGCGAGCTTGCGCGCGTTTGCAAGCGTACGTGTGGTCTGGGCTTTCCACAAGCACCACAGGCGACCGACGTCATGCGCGCACGCACTTGTTCAGAAGTGCAGCGCACTACATCCTCATTCTGCTATGCCCTCGACCAAGCGCAAGTGCCGCATTGAACTAATTGAATTTTTCAAATTAAATTGCGTCAGTTGGTAAAATACGACACACACACACTCTGCTGGCGTGATAGCTTCTGATTGCAATTCGAATGTATGAGAAAACGTAATTCTGTTACACGAAAACTCAAAGACAAACCTCTTTTCCAGCTGCCGTTTCAGGTCATTTTGAGTGGCCGCGGCCGCTAAGTGGCGGTACTGGTTTTCGATGAGCACGAGCCGACGAAAAATCCCGAACCAGCTGTGTGGCTTTGTGAGTTTGGTTCATTTGTATATCATCATCATCATCATCATCATCATCAGCCTATATTTATGTCCACTGCAGGACGAAGGCCTCTCCCTGCGATCTCCAATTACCCCTGTCTTGCGCTAGCGTATTCTAACTTGCGCCTGCGAATTTCCTAACCTCATCATCCCTTTGTATATACGCAGTTATAACACATTAAGCCAAATGAAAAGAACCCGTCTCTTTGTTTCGACAGTCACTGATGGGGGCTTTCCTGTCAATATACTGAAGGGTCATAAAGTTCCAGTATTTCAGGCAGCAGACACCAGGAAAAAAGCATAAGTTTTTATTCAGACTCCACGGACTCATTAAAATTAGGCCATTGTGGTTGCACTTATTCGGACTTTAACAGTAGCAAGCAGAAACAATGGAGCAGAGAAGATCACACAAACGACGCTTGCTAACAACGAATTTTAAATGCGCACATATATATAAAAGGGCACGTAAAAATCAACTTAACGGATAAAAATAACAAACTGGGCTACTTGGTAGGTTAACATCTTTGTAAACAAACAGCGCGAAACATACGACGGGCAATGATTGAAAAAATTCGGGCGCTGACTGACCATTAAAAGTTTTGCTTCATTGACAAGATTACATGTACATACACAAAGTCACGTGGTGCATGCCATACCTGCATGGCGCGTCGGAAAATTTTTTGGTGGCATACTTTTCTGATGCAGCGTTAATATGTCGCGTGTACCACGTGAACTTATATATTTATTTTTAATGTTGTCAATCCCAGAAACACTTAGTTGTGATTCAGCGCTGCGTCGTTTGAATAATTGCCCATCATCTGTTTCGTGCTGTTTGTTTTGGAAGGACCAATGTATTATCATACTGCATCACCCTCATAATTTTCACCTACATTAATTAAACTTCGCTAATGTATGTCTTCTTGCAATCTGTCTGTGCGTTTCGAGATAACGCAGTCGTTGGAATTTTCGTATTGAGCATGTACTTCTACTCGCTCTTTTCATTTGTGCGGTTACAATCGGAGAAAGACTCAGCCGAATAAACCCATTCCATGCCGAAGCAGTAGCGTTCTAGCTCACGCCGTTCCTACAATTTTGAACTGTTAGAATTGATACAAAGTCCACTCCATAGTGATTTCATTGTGCAGCTCTTTAGAATATTAGCTCTTTAGCGCCCGAATTTTTTCAATCATTGCCCGTCGTCGTTTGGCGCTGTTTGTTTACAAAGATGTTAACCTACCAAGTAGCCCAGTTTGTTATTTTTATCGGTTAAGTTGATTTTTACCTGCCCTTTTATATATATGTGCGCATTTAAAATTCGTTGTTAGCAAGCGTCGTTGTGTGATCTTCTCGAGCTTATCACGTGAGAGGGAGCCTTTCCGAAAACGTCGTCGAACGGTGCGTGACGTTCTCTCCG